>NW_026705604.1:300000-558273 GCF_029867415.1 Vicia villosa
CATATATAATTGATATGAATTTGTATCCAGAATATCATATGAACAAAGGCAATTACACAGATATAGCATAAGCATATAATCAGAGTATGTGAATATGTCTCCCCTGAGATTAACAATCTCCCCCTGAAATTAATACTGGAAGAATTTATAAATAAAAGACTTCCCTGAGTATTTTTCCATTTCAGTTGAGACTTTCAAGTAGAAAAGAACTTCAGAATATTCAAAGCTTCTCTTCATAGCTTCCATTGGACAACTTCAGAGCTTTGAATTTCTATTGTATCAGAGCTCTAAATCTTCAGTCTTCGCTTGGAGACTACATGTATCAGAGCTTTTGGATATGATCATAGCATTCCTTGCTTCTGATCTTTGAAGCTTCAGATAACTAAGATCGCTTCTATTCTTTAAGAGTTGCTTCTCTTTTAGAATTGCCTTTACCATGTATTTGCTTCTCATCTTGAGTTTTGTCTAGAATATCTTATTCCTACAAAACTATCAGAGACAAAAACTTGAAAATAATACCAGGAATGTTAAGACTTAATCCCAGCAGCTGATATAATAAATCACATTCAATTATCACATTTCTCCCCCTTTTTGTCATAACATCAAAAAGCATAAAAGATTCAGATGAAAGACACACAAAGAAAAAGATATTTCATTGATAGATTAATCAAAAGAAATACAGAAGCAGATGCAAGAATTAAATGCAAAAAACAAAGAAAACAAAGTAAGACACAAGACATGACTACAACTGGCTAAACTTAGAGGCTAAGACGGCCAGAAGGTTCTTAATCTCACCAGTGTCTTTAACTTGCTTCTAAGTAGCTTCTTTCTGATCCTTCATAAAGGATCTAAACTCAGCATGATGTCCTCGTGCTTTTCCAGACGAGTAGACAAACTTGCTTGATTCTGTTGAAGCTTGTCCAAAGTGTTCATCAGAACAGAGACAGAAGGTTCAGCAGAAGCAGTAGCAAAATTGTTGTCCAAAACAGGAGGATTTGCATCAGCTTCAACCATTAGAACATCTTCATGATATTCCGGAACAAGAATCTCTGCTTCAGGATGTTCTAGGGCTTGAAGTATTTTAGCCAGATTCGCTGGAGGAGTTGGAGCAACAGGTTCTGGAGGGTATTCAACTTCTGGATATACCATAGATGGTGCCTTATCAGAGGGATTCTCCCTAAGCCAGTTGAACAAAAACGAAAATCTCCAATTAGAACTTTGTAGGGGTGTGGCTTCCACACAACAATTGCTAGAGTATTTTCTTCTTCAAGTTCATCAACAAACTCCTTCTCTTCAAGAGGCTTCTATCTGGTGATGGAATGGTAGTATCTTCCATCATCATACTCCAAAAGGAATCCAGAAGGACCAAGAGCATCAACCAAACACTCTTTCTGAAGATCCAGAAAGTCAGCCAAAAAATTTCTTCTAAAAGCTCTCCAGAGCTTACCAACAACAACATGATTCACTCTGGTATCATGTGTAACCTTCAGAGCATTTAATCATGTCCGAACCTTATATTTTAACAATTCAAAATGAATATCAACATAGGGTTCAGGAGGAGATGTTCTGATGCGGGTGATTGGAGAGCCTGGGTTCATAACAAAATAAGGTTCAGGCTATCTTGAGAACAAAAACGAGGTGGTTGAAGAGGATAGAGAGGATGCAGAATCTGATGTGGATGAAGATGAAGGGTCAATTAATGGTGATATTGAAGAAGGAATGGAGGTGGATGAAAAGATATTTTCAGATGGAATTTGAGGAAAAAAAACAGATAGAGGTTGGGGGTCAAGAGTTGGTTCAGAATGAAGTGGACGACTTCTTTTAGAGGTGGTGGAAGAGGATGGAGAGACAGAAGAAGATGGTGTTTTCCGAGATGAAAGGTTAGATGAAGAATGTAAACTAGAGGTGTCTAAATTGTCAATATCTTCTATAAACTTCCGAATCTCTTCAGAATTTTTAGGAACTTTGAGAGACTTAGGTTTTTCTGTTGATACTCGTTCAGAATTATTAATAGGTCTAGAGTCAGGGATAACAATACCTGAAGATTTCTTTTGCTTCTTGATTTTCTTTTCGGCAGGACCTTCTTCTAAAACCTTTCTCTCCAGCTTCTTCTGTTTCTTCTTCTTATCCTTTCTCTTTAACTCATCCAAGGATGGAAGAGTTCTTCCACGAATCCACTCAGGATCAACATATGAGTTTTCCTTAACACAAAATTCCAGATACAGCTTAACAGATTCTGATAATTCTTCTTTGAATAAAAGAGAGAAATCAACAACAGGATTCCTTCTTCTCAGAACATCAGAAGGTGATTTAGGAGCTATGGTTACTTTCTCAATAAGTTGCATTCTCCTCAGAGTGTGAGCATTCAAAATGCTTCCACAAACTACAGTCAGATGTTTAGAGCCAGCTGCTCTTAGAGTCTCAATTAATCCACTCTTAGTCAGAATGTATGATATCAATCTTCCCAAAGGAATTGTTTTCTTCTTGATCTTGGGATTCTTCAGACGTTCTGATTCTCATTACTCCTCAACATTAGTCTTTAGATGTTAAAACAAAATATGAGGAAGATTGACTCTCATACCTTTTCCATTGTAGTACGGGATGACCTGCTTATCTTAACTAATGTAGGTTGAAGAGTTTGTTGATTTTCTATGATAAAGAGACCCATAATAATCTTAGCCCAAACTCTGTAAGGAGGCTTCAGATCTGTGGAGTGAGGAGAGTTGTTACCAGAAGTAAACAATTTTGGATTAATCTTTCCCCAATTAGATCTTCCAGGGAGAGCACCAGTTATTCCACTTGTACCTTCAAGGTTATATAGCTTCCTTATCAGATTCTCAAATATAACCACTTCATGACCTAGCACGAAGGAGATGATGGCAATTGGAGTAACAGTGGCATGAATCCAAAAATCCTTAACCAAAGCAGGATAAACTGGTCCAATTAGACGATCAAAGTAATTTGCCCATCCTTGAACCAACATGTCTGTTTTGATTTACAAATCATGTGCTTGCAGATTTTCAAAATCAACCCTGGATTCACAGAGAACTTCCAAATCTTCAAAGGAGCAGAGACAAATTTCTTTTGTTATTCTTGTTGAGAAGATGAAACCTTGCGTTGAACATTTGATGAAGAAGCCATTGAAGTACCACTGAGATTACTGGGTTTCGTAACTTTAGGGTTTTTGAAAAGAGAGAAAAGGAGGCAAAAATGCATAACCAAGATGAACAATGAAGATGAGTGGAAAGATATGAAATGAATTAGAGACGTGTTTATATAGGCACGAATTTGAAAACAAAATGCAATATGATTTTTAATGCAGACGGTTACAAAGAGAATCAAATAAATTTAATGTAAAATGACATTAGGAGAGATAATGTGAAATTTGAAATGATTTGCACAGTACCTAGGGCGGCGTCTCATCAACTCCACGCATGTTTGTCCCTTCAGAATGAACATGTGTTCATCATTTGAAATAGTTGGTGACAACTGTTTTGCTTTAACATAAGTTCGGTATCATCTTAGATATATGAAACGTTAGGAATAATAGAATCAGAGTATCTAAATGATCAAACAAAATCAGAACTTCTGATAAGAGAATACAATACGCATTTCAAATCTAATCCATATTCAGATCTTCTCATAACCTCTTTTCTGGGCATAAATCCATACATATATTCTTCAGAATGAACTTAAACCTATCTTCAGCAAGGGGTTTTGTAAAGATATCAGCCCATTCATGGCCTGTATCCACAAAGTTTAAAGATAGAACACCTATATGAATATATTCCCTAATAAAGTGATGATTAATCTCAATATGTTTAGCTTTAGAATGAATAATTGGATTCTTAGATAAACAAATAGCAGAAGTATTATCATAGAAGATAGGAATGTTACTATCATATATCTGATAATCTTCTAGCTGACTCTTCATCCAGAGCATTTGTGTGCTACATCCAACAGCAGCAACATATTCTTCTTTTGTTGTAGAAAGGGAAATTGTAGCTTGCTTCTTGCTGTACCAAGAGATCGAATGACTTCCCAGAAACTGACAGCTTCTAGAAGTACTTTTCCTTTCAACTCTATCTCCAGCGTAATCAGCATCACACTATCCCACTAAGTTGTAATCTTCATTAAGATATAGAAGAGATCCAATCATACCTCTGTAGAGCTTCTGATCTACTTTCTTACTTACCTCATCCTTACCTAAAACACACATTGGATGCATATGAGTCTTTGCTTCTTTGCTTTCTGAAAGATTAAACTTCTTCAGAAGTTCTTTCACATATTTGGTCTGATGAACATAAATTCCTTCAGAAGTTTGATTAATCTGGATCTCAAGGAAATACTTGAGTTCTCCCATCATACTCATTTCAAACTCTGCCTGCATAGACTTAGCAAACTCCTTTCCAAGTGTAGCATTAGATGTTCCAAATATAATATCATAAACATATATTTGACAAATTAAAATATCCTTTTTAAAGGTTTTACAGAAGAGAGTTGTATCCACCTTTCCTCTAGTGAAACCATTATCCTGAAGGAAAGAACTTAATCTTTCATACAAAGCTCCAAGAGCTTGCTTCAGTCCGTATAATGACTTCTTTAGTTTAAAAAACATGTTCTAGAGACTTAGAGTCTTCAAAACCAGGAGGTTGATGAACATAGACTTCTTCATCTATATAACCATTTAAAAAGGCACTCTTAACATCCATCTGATACAAAGTGATGTTATTCTGAGTGGCAAATGAAATTAACAAGCGAATAGATTCTAACCTGACCACTGGTGCAAAGGTTTCCGTATAGTCAATGCCTTCTTGCTGACTATATCCCTGAGCAACCAGAAATTCTAAGATTCTCTAACGAAGCAGCAACTTGATCTTTTGAAACTTTGCTTATGGGTTCTTCAGGTTCTGAGATAGAGATATCTATATCAGCAAAATTCTCAATCTGCTTTGGTTTTTCAAGACCAAGCTTATCATCAAATCTAATATTGATTGATTCCTTAACTATCAGTGTTTTGGTATTGTATACTCTGTAGCCTTTAGAGCGTTCATAATATCCAAGAAGGAAACACTTCTGAGCCTTAGAATCAAACTTATGAAAATAATCTTTAGTGTTCAGAATATAACAAACACATCCAAAAGGATGGAAATATGAAATGTTGGGCTTTCTGTTCTTCCACAATTCATAAGGAGTCTTATTTAGAATAGGTCTTATGGAGATTCTATTCTGAATCTAACACGCCGTGTTAATTGCTTCTGCCCAAAAATGCTTAGCCATATTGGTTTTGTTGATCATGGTTCTGGCCATTTCTTGTAGAGTCCTATTCTTTCGTTCTACAACTCCATTTTGCTGTGGAGTTCTAGGACAAGAGAAATCATGGGAAATATCATTTTCTTTGACATAAATTTCAAAGAATCTATTCTCAAATTCACCACCATGATCACTTCTGACCTTTATGATTTTACATTCCTTCTCAGATTGAATCTGAGTGCAGATGTCAAAGAACACAAAATGAGACTCATCCTTGTGTTTCAAGAACTTTACCCATGTCAATCTGCTATAGTTTTCTACAATGACTAATCCATATTTCTTCCCTCTGATTGATGCTATTTTGATTGGACCAAAAAGATAAATGTGCAGAAGTTCTAGCGGCCTAGAGGAAGAGACAACGTTTTTAGACTTGAATGCAGGTTTTGAAAACTTCCCTTTCTGACATGCTTCGCAAAGAGAATCTGATTTATATTTCAGATTAGGGAGTCCTCTGACCAGACTGAGTTTAGTAATCTGAGAAATCTTTCTCAAACTAGCATGACTCAATCTTCTGTGCCAGACCCACTGCTCTTCACTAACAGACATAAGGCAAGTAACCTTCTGATTCTTAAGATCTGAAATATCAATCTTATAAATTTTGTTCTTTCTCTTGCCTGTAAATAGGATTGAGCCATCCTTCTGACTTATAGCTTTACAAGACTTTTGATTGAAGATTATGTCATAACCATTGTCACTTAATTGACTTAAGGGCAATAATTTATGAGCTAATCCATCTAGTAAAAGCACATTAGTTATAGAGGGAGAGTTACCAATGCATATGGTTTCAGAGCCAATGATCTTGCCCTTCTGGTTCCCTCCAAACTTAACTTCTCCAGCATATTTAAGTTCCAGGTCTTGGAACATAGACCTTCTTCCCGTCATGTGTCGTGAGCACCTAGAGTCCAGGTACCATGTCATGTTTGCCTTTTTCTTTTGAGCTTTCAAGGACATCTGCAACAGGAATTATCTTTTCCTTAGGTACCCACATTCTTTTGGGTCCTTTTGGGTCAGTCTTCCTTGAGTTCTGATAGAACTGAGGTTTAGCACGAAAATTAACAGGAGGTACAACATGATATTCCCTATTTTGAATAGCATGATAGTTTTTAGGATCTGCAACATTATGTTTCTTTGTGTGTGATATGTGGGAACTTTGAGCATGTGATGTGTGTCTAATATCATGAGAGTGTCCATACCTAAATTGATCATACAAAGGTTTGTATGTGATTTTCATCTCATCAACAGGGTCAAGTTTATATGAGATTTCACCCTCATAGCCTATGCCAACTCTCTTGATTCCACTAACTCCATATATCATAGAGGCTAGATGACTTCTGCCAATACCTCTAGATAGAAACTTTTTAAAACTCAAGTCATATTCCTTCAGAATATTGTTCACGCTTGGAATAGACTTTTCTGAACTAGAAGATGATTCAACATCTTTAGATTTTTAAAACTTTTTCTTTAAGTTCAGAATTTTCTATTTCAAGTTTCTTAGTTTCAGATGCAAAGAGCTTTTTCAGCTTCTTATTTTTTATACTAAGTTGAGCCTTGATTTCCAGAAGTTCAGTTAGACTGGAAACTAACTCATCTCTAGAAAGTTTAGAAAATACCTCTTCAGAATCTGAGTCTGATGTAGATCCCGATCCTTCATCAACAGTGTCCATCAGTGCTATGTTTGCATGCTAATCCTCAGAGTCTCATTATTGATAAGAAGAATCTGATTCCTCCCAAGTAGCCATCAAGCCTTTCTTATTTTAAAATTTCTTCTTGGGCTTTTCCCTCTGAAGCTTTGGGCACTCATTCTTGTAGTGACTAGGTTCCTTGCATTCATAGCATGTCACCTTATTCTTGTCAGATCTTCTGTGTCCAGAAGATTCTCCTTTCTCAGGCCTCTTGGAGATTTTGAAGTTCTTAAACTTTCTTTGCTTACTCTTCCAAAGTCGAGTTACTCTTCTGGAAATCATAGAAAGTTCATCTTCTTCTTTTGATTCTGAGTCTTCAGATTCTTCTTCTTCAGCCTGAAAAGAATTAGTGCATTTTTTATTATTAGGTTTTAATGCAATAGACTTACCTTTCTTTTGAGGCTCGTTTGCATCCGGCTCAATCTCATGGCTTCTCAAAGCACTAATCAGCTCCTCAAGAGAAACTTCATTCAGATTCTTAGTAATCTTGAATGCAATCAGCATTGGGCCCCATCTTCTGGGAAAGCTTTTGATGATCTTCTTGACATGATCAGCTTTGGTGTAGCCTTTGTCAAGCACTCTTAATCTAGCAGTCAAAGTCTGGAATCTTGAAAACATTGCTTCAATGTTCTCATCTTCCTCCATCTTGAAATTAAACATTGCTCCATGTTTTCTAATTTTAATTTAATAGGAAATTAAATTATTATTTAGTATTATTTGGTATTTTGTTGAATTATTGGAGAATTATGGATTAAGGGCCATTGGGCCGGATGGTGAGATTAGTAGTATGGGGTGCTAAGTGAGTAAGCCCATTACTAACTATCTTATGTTTTCATAAAATAAAGGAAATAAGGAAAAAGGAGTCAGAACGGGAAAAAGGAGAAGTTGAAGAGAAGAGTTAAGGAACGTAAAGAGGAACCAAAGAGGAAGAGGACCAAAATCAAGAATTTGGCTAAGGTAAGGGGGGACTCTTCCAATTACCATCTCTTATCGTGTTATGAATGATAGGGCATGATTAGGGATATTGTTGGGTTGAATGCAGTATAGGGCAAGCAACAAAAAATTTGGAAATATTTATCCGGGAATTATCGTCCTCGGAGATGGAGAGATGCCATTCAACAGTTTCTACGGTTTCAAACTTTGGTTTGAATGAGCAAAAAGTAAACAAAAATATAGACAGGAAAAGAAAAAACACATTCTTAGAAGAGAAATAACTTATCAGGAATGTAAATATATTCAATCTTCACAAACATACACTTACCAACCCGTTATACTCAACCTACGATACTCATCTATGTCATCACGTATCTCTCACATAAGCGTCCATTTCTGGAGCACAAACAAGATCATCTCATAACTAAGGTTATCTCTAACGCGAAGTCGCAAGAACATCCGTATTCTCGCGTCGGTGATCTCTCGCGCGCCGCTCAAACACGAAAGCATTAAGTACAGATACCCACAGTGAATGCTAGCTCTACATCTATCTCTAGAGTTCAGAAACTAACACATAATCTGAAGGATAGAAAAACACTTAGAAAGGGGGAGTTTGAATAAGTGTAGCTTTAAAACTTGTAAGGTAAAAACTATTTGCACAATGATTTTTATCCTGGTTCGTTGTTAACTAAACTACTCCAGTCCACCCCTTTGGAGTTATTTACCTCACCTGAGGATTTATTCCACTAATCACACTTGATTACAATGGTTTTCCACTTAGAAACACTCTAAGTCTTCTAGAGTATCCTGATCACAACCTGATCACTCTAGGAACAAACTGCTTAGACAACTTCTAAAACTTGCTAGAGTATACTGATCAACAACCTAATCACTCTAGTTCTTACAACTTAATGTAAACAAATTCTTTTAAGAGTTACAATGCTTCTTATAAAGCTATTATCACAACTATGATTTTCTCTTAAGTTTAAGCTTAAATCTCACTAAGATATTACAACAGCAATGTAGTGAGCTTGATGATGAAGTTTGAGAGCTTTTGGATTGAACAATGTTTGTGCAAGTTTTGTATCAAGATTCGTCACATAGCTTCTCATCAGAACTTCATATATATAGGCACTTGAGAAGATGACCGTTGGGAGCAATTAATGCTTTGCGTAATCCGTACAGCATTGCATTTAATGTTTCACTCTTTTGTCAACTACCTCGAGCCTTGTTTCCGCTGTGTCTACTGGCGTTGCCGTTAATAGCTTCTAACGTTCCTTTTGTCAGTCAGCGTAGCCTGCCAGTCTAGTACTTGCTTCTGATCTGACGTTTGTGTAAATAACGTTTGAATATCATCAGAGTCAAACAGCTTGGTTCGGAGCATCTTCTTGTCTTCTGACCTTGAAGTGCTTCTGAGCGTGATACCATGAGAACTTCAGTGCTTCTGCTTCTGATCTCAAGTTCTTCTGATGCTTCCATAGACCCATGTTCTGATTCTGCTCTACCATCTTCTGATGTCTTGCCAGACCATGTTCTGATGTTGCATGCTGAACCTTCTGAGTCAGTGTTTCTTGCGCTGATTTTGTGCATACTCTTTGTATAATTCCTGAAACGGAAATTGCATAGTATTAGAGTACCACATTATCTCATACAAAATTCATATCCTTGTTATCATCAAAACTAAGAATATTGATTAGAACAAATCTTGTTCTAACAATCTCCCCCTTTTTGATGATGACAAAAACATACATAAATGATATGAATTTGCGATCAGAAACGATAGACGGCTAAGGACAATTAGATCATATAATGTGTTTCAGAATTTTATACTATGTATTAGAGCACACACACAACATGTTTCAGAGCATATTTTGTAACTAAAAACATGCATCAAAACATATAAAGAATAAGAATGAAAGTATATTCTATCATCAGAATATCAGAACATTCTTCCTTCTTGCTTTTGATCTTGAAGCTTTATAGCACTCAGCTTGCTTCAATTTCCATGAGCTTGATTCTTTATAGAATTGCTTTTCCTCATCTCTTTGCTTCTCATGTTGAGCTTTAAAGAGGATCTTCAATTCCTGCAAGACATACCTCAAAAACATAGAACTTTGCAAATTTTGTTTGAAATGTGGAGCCTTTCTCCCAGCAACTGATAAAATAAATCAGATCATTTATCACATTTTTCTCCCCCTTTTTTGTCATAACATCAAAAAACATAAAAGATTCAGATGAAAAACACGACAAATACATAGAAGAAAAGGATAATTTTCATTAAGCACAGAAAAAGGTTAAGAAGTACAAGAGGAAGGGCAAAAGAAAATGCAAAGAAAAACAGATGCAGCAAAGCAAAAAGAAAAACAATCTAAGACTCAATCTAAGATGACCCTAGCTTTGACATGATCTTGGCCAGCATATCATGAATCCCATTGTTGCTCTCATTCTGCCTTTCCATTAAAGCACGAAACTCAGTGTTGATTGATCTCTGCTCATCCTAGTTCTTCTGAATGACTTCCAAAGTCCTTGCAAGACGGGAAGGTTCATCAGAAATAGCTTCACAACTTCTTTCCAGAGGGATGGCATTTTGATCTGCAGCTTCCATGGTCAGATCATTTGTAGGGTTTTCCTCAACAAGAATTGTTTTAGCAACATGATCTTCAACATCCGCTTCTTGCATAGAAGCATGTCCATACTCTGCAGCAGGAACCTCAGAATCTCCATTCTCAAGTGCCTGAAGAATGGCAGCTAGATTCCTAGGAGCAGAAGGACCTTCAACTTCTGGTGGGTCAACAACTTCTGGAATGACCGAGCTTGGGTCTTCCTCAGAAGGGTGTTCCCTCAGAAATTCAAAGAGAGTCCTGAAATCTCCGAGCAGAACCGGATATTGAGGTCTCCAGACCATAATTTCCCTGCAAGGGTTAGCTTCCATTGCAGCAGCAATTCTTGCTTCTTCCAGCTCATCCACAAACCTTTTCTCTTCAAAGATATATCTCCCTCCGAGACGAGCAAACTAGAAGTCTCCATAACTTCTCAGAATTCCACAGGGCCGTGGAGCAGCTTCTACACAAGCTTCCTGAAGTTCTACAAAACAAGCATCTACTTTTCTACGTAAGATTCTCCAGAACTTTCGCATAGTGTAATACGGTGAACTGACTTTAACGAAATGTCGCGGTAAGCAAGAGTCGCCACCGACTTTTATTTTATCCAATTGGAAAGGCAAAAAGAACAGGAAAGACCTTTGAATGATTTTGAGTTTGGGGGTTAGGTTATACAAAGGGAAGGTGTAAGGCACCCTTTGCATCCATGGTTATCCACGACTCTTAATTTCTTAGCTCACTTTGTTGGTTTGTTTGAAATGTTTGAAAGAGTGTCGTGTGTGAATAGTAAAAACTTCGTTAAGGACTTTAGCTTGTAAATAAGCGTAGCCTTGTTTTGAAATTGTTTTTGGAAAGAGGTGTGAAAAGTAATTTGATTTTGAATTGATTGTGAGCAAGCAATTAAGAACTACCTACCCTAAGTTTGTCTTTCGTGTTCTTTAAGTCTTTCGTTTGAAAGGATCTATCCATACCATGAGAGGGTAAGAAGTCTTTCAATTGGATTTGAAGGGTCATCGAGAAATCGTTCGCCATAAGACTGTCCCTTGCCATAAAGAGGGCAGGTAGTCTAAGGGAAGGATATAATATTCATTTTATCTTTTTAGGCATCATGCGAGGATACCTTAGCAATAGGGACGAGGCAACATCGAGGGAGTTTCAATAACTTTGAAGGCAACATTGCTTTAGGTATCCTCGGAATCGAGGGACTTGACTATTTTAAGGCATAATTCGTAAGGCAACAGGCAATAGTAATAAGGCAACAGGCAACAAGAAGGGCTACCCTAAAGGTGTGTGGGTGCAACAATCACGTGATTCAATTCGATTATATTTATCTTGTATCATTAGTGATTCTACGTTTAGTTCATGGTTGCACTCCCTATTTTACTAACCACGCAGTTTAAAATTGTGGAAATTAAAGGCAGGAATTAAAATCTAGGCTATTACAATAAACACCTGCGGGGATGGGGGAATTAAAACAAAAATTAATAAATATGAATAATTAACTTAATCAACTTCATCTTGAGCCTTAATCTTCCTCGAACCCTTGATTAACTCTGATATCTGACAATTAAACGGAAAACAAAATGGGTGAGTGTAGGAGGGATTCATCGACATTTGAAAATAAGTCCTAATGTATATTACAAGGCAAAATAAAAATTAAAATAATATTTAAACAAAAAAATAAAAAAGAGCCAGAAACTTAACTTTCGATTGGTGGGGCGCGTAGCTGAAAAACGTTTGATTAACCCTGAGAATATTAAGAATGAAAAAGAGAAAGGTTAGTGTATTAACTAATCTAAACCCTAAAAAGTTTACAAATCCTGATCCTGAACCTAACTTTATTCAAGAAAACTTATGGTGACCTACAAGGTTTGTAAGGCTAAAAGATGCATTAGTGGATAACACCTGCCAATAACAGTGATTAGTTATCATGCTAAAATCAGGGTTTAAGGCATAAAAATAATTTTAATTAGCCCAGAATTAAATTGTTGTCCCAAAATAATTATTAGCTTGAAAAATAATTAGGTTTAATATTATAAGAAAAAAATCGGATTTTCGATTAAATAATCAATAGTTATAATTTTACTATAAAACTAATTTATTAAAATAAAATAAATAAAAAAGTTATAATAAAAAAAAAGAATGAAAAGGAACATAAATAAGATTGTTTAGGTAATTAAAATTAAAAAGATATTAAAAAATACTTAGCTCTGATTATGTGTGATGCACATATAGAGGTGTATGGTGGAACTTCGTCCTGGCAGGCGTTAGATCTGCTTGGATTGCAATCTGATGGTGTCCGGAGAGAGGTGCATCGTGGGGATGTGAGGATGCTGCACTGGATCTGTTGAAACAAAATATTGAAAAAATAACATGCGTGGGGTGGGGATCGAACCCCGTCCCTCACGCACAAAGGCTTTACGCACTCCCCTTTACCACTTAGCCAAGTTGCTTTTGTTGATAATAACGTGGGACGTGATTTACATAAGCGATCAGACATGTCTAAAATTAAAAGAAAACAAAATCACACGCCCAGTATAATCATCTTCTTCATTGTGTTTCTGAACATAAACCAAACTTTTGGCTACGGTTCTTGCTGTGTGGCCATAGGCTCCTATCATCCCAACCTGCAAATCAACATCAATAAACACACAAAAATATTCCAGACTAATTATAAGAAACATCGCGGACCCATTGAACTCATCAATTGGACCTGAAATCGTTTCCAATTGAAATCCCTTTTTGGAGCAACCGAAATCCTAAATATGGCATCAATCAAAACCTGCACTTAAAATACAATCAAACTACCCAGATCGCTTGTAATCATCATCCCAAATACAAAGATATAATTAAATCACGGTAAAAACGTGTGTATGTATGAAATCGAAATTGGGAAATTTGCTCAAACCGTGACCAATGAAATGTGCGATTCTGGAAGTGCTTGATGACTTGTAGTAACCCAGAATGCTTCAGAGAAGGTCGACGACTTGACCTTGATGCTTGGAACGCCTTTAATCAACCTGTGCTTTTGTCTGCTATGTAGCTTTTTTCACGATTTTTTTGAAGCTTGGAATAAGGGTTTGGCCGCCGAAAATCCTTCTCCTAGCATTTGGAATCATTGTCAATATATAAGGGACTGAATTAGGTTAATCAATTTGAATCAAATCTTCCTAAATCGTGAGATTGATATTTGATTTCAATCATGTGCCATTCTTTCCAAATTGGCTTCAGTCCCTTCTAATTACCATCCAACGAAAATCCTTGTGATTCAAGACAATTGAAAAACCTTCTAGAATAATATGGACCAAATTTTATGCCTAAAAGGATTCACTTATTATTTTATATGATTTACTTTGCTTAAATTGAACTTTAAATGACTTAAAAATCAAAATAAAATAGAGTAAATAGAAACAAGAGCGTGGGATTGGTCTCTTTCCTGTTTCCAATCCTTTTCCACAAAATTTTGATCACAATAGATGTATTTGGATGATTGGATTTGATTGAAAAATCAATCTTTGGTTTTAAAAATTAATTCCTCATATTTATAATGATTTTTCATATTTAAATGAATTAAAAATTCAAATAAACAAGATAAATATTATAAAAATAAAATAATTAATTTAAAAGATAATTATAAGGCCCATGGACATGTTTGAAATCCAAAAGTTGGGCCCAAAGGTTCAAAAATCCAAACTTCTTCATTTTGCATTTTGTGCATTTGGAAGGAGAGATGAGATGGGCAAATTTTGGGGTATGACAACTGCCCCTGTTCAATCTTCTTATTCCTGAGGATGTAGATTGGCTTGTGTGCCTGTCGGAATCTAAAGGTAGAAGAAGATTGAACACTAGAATACCAAGAAATTTGCCCTTGCTGATGGTGAAGGGACTTTTCAGAGATGGGCTTAAAGATGCCATCTAGATGTTAGGAGACTTGATTGAGATTGGCTTAAAGATGCCATCCATCTTGATAGACTTGAGAGTCAGGATACGTCGTACGTTAGACTGTATCTGAAGGATATAATTAGGATGAGTCGTACGTTAGACTGAATCCACTGAGAAGTATTTGTTGGAGATTGATCGTGTCAGCACCGTTCGTAGTAACTGAATTAGATCTTGGATTGTTTCTGAATTGTGTCTTGAATGAGTGTCGAAAGATGAGAGTTATAAGAATGTTTCAGAAGTATGGGGTTCGAGCTTCTGGAACGTATATCTGATAAGAATGTTTCAGAAGTCTGGGGGTCATGCTTCCAAAATGTGCATCTGATTGGAATTTTCAGAATGTCTGGGGTTCGAGTTTCCGGAATGTATATCTGATAAGAATGTTTCAGAAGTCTGGGGGTCATGCTTCCAGAATGTGCATCTGATTGGAATTTTCAGAATGTCCGGGGTTCGAGCTTCCGGAATGTATATCTGATAAGAATGTTTCAGAAGTCTGGGGGTCATGCTTCCAGAATGTGCATCTGATTGGAATTTTCAGAATGTCCGGGGTTCGAGCTTCCGGAATGTATATCTGATTAAGATTGATTTGTTGATGATATTCGTCTGCTTGGGAACTTATCTGAAAGACAAAGTTAGCAGCATGCAATGCCATGATGCATGTATTTATGTGACGAGTCTCTCAAAATAAATGAGAAACTTATATGTTTATGTATGAATTTATTATGAGGTAATGCATGCAGTGTATGAATATATAGTGTATGACTGATGCTATTTGGAGTGTTTTGAGAAAATAAATCTCTGTATCATTGTGATTTTGATGTTTGATCTTATCTTGAAGATGCTTAGCTGGGGGTTTACGATTTCTGCTTGGGGACAATCAGTGACTTGATGTACCCTGATTGGGGACTAGAGATATTAATGCACCCTGTTAGAGAAGAGCAAAGTGTTGGAGAACCGGTAGTGTTGAAGATGTAAACTTTGTTGGGGAGTCACGTCTTTGTCGGGACGAGTATGTTTGAAGATATCTTCTTGAGAATTGATTTGTGGGGATATGATTTTGTGAAACCGGCTTTGTGGGGAGACATGGATGTTTTGAATTTGCCCCCAATTAGTAGGAACTTGAAGAGATTCACCTCGCGAGGACTTTATGAAGTGTATATTGTAAGTGACATGCCCCTAGTAATTGTACACTTAGGATGATGCCCCTGACTGTTTGGCTTTTTTGAGAGATTCTTGGAATCTTGACTTGATTGCCCCAGATTGATTGGGAAAAACGTGTCATGCCCCTTGTATACGTAGGAGACATTGCTTCTTGGAGTAATATTGTTTGTCGGGATAACTTTGAGTCATTTAGTCGTACCCTGTGCAAATTCTTTCTGATGCTAACATTTGAAATTATGTAGCAGAATATGCTTAATAATGAATTCATGAGATGCAATGCATACGCTTGTCTTGATTTAAACAGAAGATGTAAAAAGCGTGATATTTTTGTAAAAACATGATATTTGTAACAATGTGATGTTTGTAAAAAAACGTGATATCAACTCGGTATTTGTGGTAAACCTTAAGGAGTCAGGATACCCTTTTGGTGACAGTATGCTTTCGAGCTAACCATGCTTCAGTTAGGACTTTCAAGGGTTGTAACGTGGCTTGGTTCACGGTTTAAGAAACAAAGGATAAAGGCTCAAAAATTTATTGTACCCACCCCAATCTTCGTGATGTTCTTCGATCCTATGCTCAGTTAACTTTGCATTTAAGTTCTAGCAGCGCTTGAAGTTGTAACATTGATATTTGATGAAGGTTGAAGAACCAGAAGTTTATTTGGACAGTCAGTCATCCTTCTTTGTAATAATACTTTTTTTTTTGCCTTTTTTCCGAGGATTTGTAGTGACCTCTTTTTTTTTTTTTGACATTGATTTTGTTATCCCTAACTTTTGCCTTAACTGTTTAATTTGGGGTTACAGTCAGCGGGATGTTTTGACTTTTGATAAGTCTCCTCCATATGTTTTGACTTAACAGCTTTTTCTTTTTGGTGGATATTGACTGCATGACTTACTGATTGTGGAAATCCATCATTGTTTGTATAAACAACAACTAGCACAGTTGAGCTAACTAAGTAACTACCTGCCCCAGGTTGTGATTAAGGGTTTAATTTGTATGAGAAAGAAACTTCTACTTCTTAGGCTCAATGGGGTTGACGAGAGATTAAAATCCTTATATCTCCACTGTTTAGGAATTGAAAGAATGCCTGTACATCGTCAACATAGTCCGCTCAAAAGCATACTATATGAAGTTGCAGTACCGTTTTTGTCATCCTCCCTCAAAAGGCTTAAAACTTTAGCAGGAATTGAGTATCATAAACATATGCAAAGTAAAGACATAAAAAAATGAGTGATAGCGAAATAAATTACTCAAGACAAACATATGCAATGCACTGATGATGATTATTAAAACAGATAATGTCTATCATAAGTCGAATGTTTAAACAAACAAAAAAGAAATTGCAACTGAAATTAAAACTAATGATCTTAAAGTCCATCCTTCTAGCCATCCACAGTATTAGCACTCTTATTGTGATTAGGCATGGGAGAAGTGATCACGTTAGGAGTTGCAGGAGGATCGAGCTTGATTTCCCCGGCATCGATCATGTCTTGGATCTTATTCTTCAATGTCCAGCAGTTGTCAGTGTCATGCCTGTAGCGGGGAAAATCTGATATCGAAGCCATGAGATTGACTCGAATCAATATTCCGTTTGAAATCGCCACCGCGCTTTATTTTTTCAAAGGAAAAGGGAAAAGAACGTAAAACCCAAAGTTTTGTTTTTAAAACAAGAAAGAGAACTCAGGTTCGGGTGTTGATTATATGAGGGGAAGGTTTAAAGCACCCCTCATATCCGTGGTACTCCACGGGAACCTTTTTGAAAATCTGTGTGTGTGTGTGCTGAAAAAGGGTTTGTTTTATTTTCTAAAATAAGCTCGGCAAAGCGTTAAGCTTTGGGCCTACATACCTCCTCGGTGCAATGGAGAAGTCAGAGCTAATGTAGTTCCGCTTTTGGGAAAAACGTTTTTAAAACGAATAAACACTTTGTTGTCGTTAGAGAGAAATACTCAGCCATTGATCTTGAGCATGAGAACAAACAAGTTCTTTGCATCGCAAATGAAAGAAGGGCTCCAACTCGGATAAAATCAACGAGTATGCCACTAGCTCTCTCACGCGGAAAAGATCTCGTTATTATCAATAAATTTCAAAATCGTGGGGTATAACCACTCGTTTCGACAATTAACGGTGTCTAAACTTTTGAAGAAAAGCCACTAAGGGAGAAAGATATTTTTTGAGAAAAGGTTTTGAAAAGGTTGCAAACATAAGATTATTTTAGAAAAAGGGAGAAGATTTTGAAAATTTAAGAATGGGAGGAGATGAAGAGGTTAACCTAGTGCATAAAATGAAAGCTAAGAAAAGAAACGGTCTAACCAAATAAGAAGCCAACACTTGACATTAAGAGTCAAGGTAGATTTCCCATCCTTTGGAATTATCAATACCAACACATTAACACTTGGGGATCCAGATGAATTTATTATCTTAGCGCCACTTTGCATTAAGCACATTAAGAATTCTGACAAAAATCGGGCGGAGTAACGGCTGTTTTTGGGTAAAATCCTTATCTCAATGCCTTGGAATTAACCATCAAGGTATTTCAAGGAAATACCTGCACACATAAACAGACAACAATACAAAGCCAGACAGACAGAACAATCACAGGGTAATAACAGAATGGGTCCAGAGGTACTAAGTCCATAAGTCCGAGTCTCCAAAATGCTAGGGATAGTAACCAATAGTCCAAAGAGAGCCTTATGTATTTTTTAGATTTTGGTTGTTTATTAGTGTTTTAGAAAAAAAGTAAAGTATGGTCCAAGTGGACAAAAGAAAAATAACGGAAGCATAAACATATGTCCAAGTGGACAAAGAGAAAATGGCGGAAAGTAAATATGATGAAATGATAAAATAAAGCGATAAAGCGAGAAATATAAAGAGCGGTATAGTAAAAGTGCGGAAATTAAAGTTACTTGTTAGATGTTAAAGATAACCATCTTGAAACTTGTCAAGTATGTTATCAAAGTTAGTAATGAAGATCGATGGTGAGTGAATGATGTACTCGGATTTAAGGTCAATGGAAACTTATCAGAAGCTTGATAAAATCATAGCGACTACACGATAAATTTTCATAAGTCATAAATCAACCGCATACAATTCTCTTCCATATTTGATCTTTTTTATTCGGGACACGAAATATTGCGCTATGTTAAGCAGATCGCCAAGTGATTTATGTAGAAATCACCCTACAACGAGGCCGGTCAAAACTTTATGTGCTAATGCATGCGAGAAGAACGATATGTAGATCGCCTTCCGAAAGCAATACCGCACGAAAAGAAAATAGGTAACGATCTAGTCTTTACTAAGAATCCATAAGAATTCTCAAAGTATTAAGACTTTCATCGATCAAAAGAAAAAAGGAGAAGAAGAAGATAAAATGCATAAAGATAATCAACTCACACTATCATTAATATCATTCATCTAATATTATGGATTTGGTTCTTTCAAACCTATCAACATCCTAGATCCAATGATATTAATGAAATGGAGGAAGAAGAATAAAATTCACAAAAGATAATCAACTCACACTATCATTAATATCATTCATCTAATATTATGGATTAGGTCATTTCAAACCTATCAACATCCTAGATCCAATGATATTAATGAAGTGGAGGAAGAAGGAAGCCAAAACAAGCATAAAAAAGGCAAAAAAACCACATTCTGCCAGCAGGAAATCGATTTCATGCAGGGGGAAATCGATTTCCATAGTGCAGTTTTAAAAAAAAACAGGTTACACTCAGCAGGAAATCGATTTCAGCCTTAAGGAAATCGATTTCCTCAGTGTAAAATCCAGCAAAAACAGCATTTAGAGGCATAAAACTTGACTTGAACAAATATACAAACACCTTATGATCAAACATCAATTGGAGCACGAATTTTCCATCAAATCACCATCAAATAGCACCAATGTAGCATCAAAGATGCATCACACACAAGCAACAAAGATCTACATCATGATATACAAAAAGGATGAAGAAAATTTACCAAATCTTGAACAAAACTTGGATCTACTTCAAGAATCACCAACACAAATCTTGATCTCTCAACAATTGAAGAAAAAAGAGTGAAATGGATGGTGGTTTAGCTCAAAGTTTGTGAGGTTCAAGATGTAACTCACAAACTTTATGAAAGAACAAAGAACTTTGGTGAATTTGGTAGGGATGAGGAGAGAAATTGCAAGGGGTTTTTTGGCTTTCAAAGCTTGAGAAATGAGAGAGTAGTGGGCTCTATTTATAGGATGAGAGCAAGAGTAGTGGTAATTTGGTCTTTTTGCATTTGGTAATTAGCTTGTGTTTAATTGGTGATTAAAGTGACATTTAAATGGTAAGAAATGGTAAAATGAGGTTTAAGTGGGATTAATGAAGGGGTTAATTTTGATGAGGTGGAAAATTGGTAAAATGATCAAATAAAAAGGTGCCAAAATGATGTCAAGCTTCCCTCCTTATATTTTTTTGAATTTCGCCTTAAGGAAATCGATTTCCCCAGGAGTGAAATCGATTTCACTCTGTTCCAGAAGACAAATTGGCGTAAAATACACTAGGGAAATCGATTTACCCAGGAGGGAAATCGATTTCATGCTGTCCAGAATGTGATTTTGGTGAAGATTGCTGCAGGGAAATCGATTTACCCAGTAGGGAAATCGATTTCATCAGTCAGAAAAGTGAAAAATGCCTTGTTTATTGCATGTCTTGGCCTGGTACCTACAAAACAAAAGCCTACAAAGAAACAGAGCAATATTTTTGGTATTTGGGTTAGTACAATATGCATACAAGATAAACAATCATTGGTGCTTGATGGTCCCTCTTATTGATGAGGTGAGTGCAACACCATAAACAAAACTTCCAAGTGAAGCTCTTGATTAGTGATTGAGATATGAATGATGTAGGATCTTAGGGTCAAAAATTGGGGTATGACAGATGCCCCTATTTAAGTTTCTTCGATTTGGGAGATACGATGATTGGAAATCTTCGTTTTGACAAAATCGAAGAGACTTAAATATATAAAACACAATTTTTGATCCTAAGATGCAATGCAATGTTAATGAATGCATGTGATGATAATAAAGCATGACAACACTGGGGAGTAACAGGTGATCCACTGGGGGAAACAAATATCTTGCTATAACTCCGCTGGGGAAACAAAAGTCTTGCGAGTAGAAACTCCACTGGGGAAGGCAAGACTTTGTTGGAGAGACGGAACTCTGGTGGGAAAAGAAACTTCTCTGGGGAAAACACTTCGCGTCAGAGAGGTTATAGCATCCTCTTTCACTAGGGATGAGAAAAGGGGAATATCCTCTTTCACTGGGGATGAGAAAGTATGCATCTTGAATCAGAATGCCAATCTTCTGTTAACAGAAATTACACCATCGTACCACTGATGACATGAAGAGATGTACCACCGTACCACTGATGATATAAAAAGTGATCATTCATCGACGTACCACTGACGATAATAGAGATATACCACCGTACCACCGACGATAACACATACCAACGTTCCACTGAAGGCATGAAGAGATATACCACCGTACCATTGATGATATAAAGAGATGATTCATCGACGTACCATTGACGATGAAAGAGATGCACCGCCGTACCACTGACGATAACACATACCAACGTTCCACTGAAGGCATGAAGAGAGATATACCACCGTACCACTGATGATATGAAAAGAGATAATTCATCGATGTACCACTGACGATGAAAGAGATGTACCGCCGTACCACTGACGATAACACACACCAACGTTCCAATGAAGGCATGAAAAGATATACCACCGTACCACTAATGATATAAAGAGAGAACTTATCGACGTACCACTGACGATGACGCATACCAACGTCCCACTGAAGGTATTAAAGAGATATACCACCGTACCACTAATGATATGAAAAGAAATACATCGACGTACCACTGACGATGAAGATAACACAATACACCAACGTTCCACTGAAGGTGAACTACCAACGTCCCACTGAAGGTAGAAACAGACGTATCGCCGTACCACTAACGATAACACATACCAACGTTCCACTGAAGGTGAACTACCAACGTCCCACTGAAGGTAGAAAGAGATGTATCGCCGTACCACTAACGATAACACATACCAACGTTCCACTGAAGGTATTGAAGAGAAATACATCGACGTACCACTGACGATGAAGATAACAAAATACACCAACATTCCACTGAAGGTATTAAAGAGAAATACATCGACGTACCACTGACGATGAAGATACCAAAATACACCAACGTTCCACTGAAGGTGATCTACCAACGTCCCACTGGAGGTAGAAAGAGATGGTGTACTAAGATGACATAATCAAGCATGTCCCAAGCTAAACACCAGAGCAGAAACTGCTATCAATCCTTTGATGGCTTCAGAATATATGCTGCCCAACACTAGGGAACATTGAAGCTGAGAGATCACAGTAGTTGATTTCTACACCATATTTGTGCCAGGCCAAAGGTGTATTGAGTGGAGCACATTCTTCTTCTTTTGCATATGAATACATCAACATATCCATTCCTTGTAATGCACTCATGAATCAAAGTAAAACTTCTTTTATAATTTTCAAAAGGATTTTGTTGAAATCAATTTTCTCTTTGTTTCAAAAAATTACTATCAACAATAAATGACATTTTGAGAGATATGAAAGAAATAAGATTGCCAAATAAAAGGTAAAGGCTCAAACTTTTTTATTAGAATGGTAGCCTGCAAAAGGCAAGACCCCATGGATTATACAAAGTTTGGAAAGTGGTAATTTTGTGGAAAAGGTACATTGAAATGTAATGACCCCATCCTCTCTCTCAACTGGGAATTCCTGAGCAAAGGCTTCCGTTGAAAAGTGTTGAACTTCTTCATGATAAACAGATGACTGCTGATGATGAAGTCTTATCTAATGTAGTTACTTGCCATGAATCCCTAACTTTTTCCTGGACCGCCCTTTCGGGTTTTCGGTCCACCGGGTATTTTATTCTGTTTATGTCTCTAATTTTTGCCTGGACCGCCCTTTCGGGTTTTCAATCCACCGAGACGCTCTTTTTTGCCTAAGTCGCCCTTTCGGGTTTTCAACTTAGCGAGCTGTTCTTTTTTATTACGGCGAAGTATTTCTTGACTACATCAGCATTCACGGGACGTGGGAGGTCTTCTCCATCCATAGTTGCAAGAATTAATGCACCGCCAGAGAAGACTTTCTTAACAACATATGGTCCTTCAAAATTAAGAGTCCACTTGCCCCTTGAATCGGAGGTGAAAGACAAGATCCTTTTGAGCACGAGGTCGCCTTCTCTGAATACACGAGGTCGAACCTTCTTATCAAAATCTTTCTTCATTCTTTTCTGGTACAACTGACCATGGCATAAAGCCGTCATTCTCTTTTCTTCTATCAAATTCAATTGATCAAACCTGCTCTGACACCATTCAGCCTCAGACAACTTGGTTTCCATTAAAATTCTCAACGATGGAATCTCAACCTCAATAGGGAGCACTTCTTCCATACCATAAACCAAAGAAAAGGGAGTTGCCCCGGTTGAAGTACGAACAGATGTACGGTACCCATCCAAAGCAAATGGGAGCATCTCGTGCCAGCCCTTGTATGTAACAACCATCTTTTGCACAATCTTCTTAATATTCTTATTTGCTGCTTCAACAGCTCCATTCATCTTTGGCCTATAAGGCGAAGAGTTGTGGTGTTCAATCTTGAAGCTTTCACAAGTTCTCTCATCATGCTGTTATTCAAATTCGAGCCATTATCAGTGATGATCTTGCTCGGTACACCATATCTGCAGATGATGCTGTTCTTGATAAATCTGACCACAACTTGCTTTGTTACATTAGGATATGAAGCAGCTTCTACCCACTTGGTAAAGTAATCGATTGCTACCAGGATGAATCGATGTCCATTCGAAGCCTTGGGTTCAATCATGCCAATCATATCAATACCCCACATAGAGAAAGGCCATGGGGAAGAAATAATATTGAGAAGTGTCGGAGGCACATGAACCTTGTCAGCATACACTCGACACTTGTGACACTTCTTTACAAACTTGTAGCAATCAGATTCCATTGTCAGCCAATAGTAACCTGCTCTAAGCATCTTTTTAGCCATTGAATGTCCATTGGCATGGGTACCAAAAGAACCTTCATGAATTTCATGCATCAACATGTCTGCTTCGTGTCTATCCACGCATCTGAGCAAGACCATGTCATAATTCCTTTTATACAAAACATCGGCATTGATGAAGAAACTGCCAGCCAATCTCCTCAAAGTTTTCTTATCTTTATTTGATGCCCCAAGTGGGTACTCTTGAGTCTGGAGGAAGTGCTTAATATCGAAATACCAAGGCTTTTCATCTGTTGCTTCCTCAACTGCAAATACATGAGCAGGTCTATCAAGACGTCTGATTGTAATCCGAGGCTCCTCATTATGGAAATTCACTTTGTACATGGAAGACAATGTGGCTAAAGCATCGGCCATTTGATTCTCATCTCGAGGGGTGTGGTGGAATTCAACTTTGTTGAAGAATGTCAATAACCTTCTGGCGTAATCTTTGTAAGGAATTAAACCAGGATGACGAGTTTCCCATTCTCCTTTAATCTGATTAATCACAAGCGCAGAATCTCCATAAACATCAAGATTCTTAATTCTCAGATTAATGGCCTCTTCAAGTCCCATGATGCAAGCTTCATACTCAGCAATATTATTTGTACAGTCAAAACATATCCTTGCAATGAAAGGAACATGTGATCCATGTGGAGTGATGATAATGGCTCCAATTCCATGGCCATGAACATTAGAAGCTCCATCAAAAATTAAACCCCATTTGGATTCAGGATCCGGCCCTTCTTCTGGCAATGGTTCATCCCAATCTTGAGATCTCAAATACATTATATCTTCATCTGGGAAGTCTATTCTGATAGATTGATGATCATCAATTGGTTGGTGAGCGAGGTACTCTGCCAACACACTTCCTTTCACAGCTTTCTGAGCTCGATATTCAATATCATATTCTGATAATAACATTTGCCAGTGAGCAATTCTTCCAGTTAATGCAGGTTTCTCAAATACATACTTAATTGGATCCATTTTGGAAATCAATAGGGTGGTGTGGTTCAACATATACTGTCTCAGTCGGCGAGCAGCCCACACCAAAGCACAACAAGTTTTCTCAAGCAGCGAGTATCTTGTTTCGCACTCGGTAAACTTTTTGCTAAAGTAGTATATTGCACACTCTTTTCAACCAGACCTGTCATGCTGACCCAACACACATCCCATTGAGTTTTCCAGCACTGTGAGATACATAATCAGAGGTCTTCCCTCAACTGGAGGGAGCAAAATGGGAGGTTCAAGCAGATATTCTTTGATGTTGTCAAAAGCTTTCTGACAATCTTCATTCCACACACATCCTTGATTCTTCTTTAACAGCTTGAAAATTGGCTCACAAGTAGCAGTCATATTGGAAATGAACCTGGAGATATAATTCAAACGTCCGAGGAAGCCTCTTACTTGTTTCTCAGTCTTTGGTGCTGGCATTTCCTGAATTGCTTTAACTTTATCAGGATCTACTTCAATTCCTCTCTGACTGACAACGAAACCCAATAATTTTCCGGAACGGACACCAAAAGTGCATTTGTTTGGATTTAAGCGGAGACGAAACTTTCTCAAACGCTGAAACAACTTTAAAAGATCTTCCATGTGCCCTTCCTCTGACTGGGACTTGGCAATCATATCATCCACATAAACCTCAATTTCTTTGTGTATCATATCATGGAAAAGAGTAGTCATGGCTCTTTGATACGTCGCACCAGCATTCTTCAACCCAAAAGGCATCACTTTGTAACAGAATGTCCCCCATGGTGTGATAAAGGTTGTCTTTTCCATGTCTTCAGGTGCCATCTTAATCTGGTTGTATCCTGAAAAACCATCCATAAAGGAGAAAACCTCAAACTTTGCCGTGCTATCTACCAACATATCAATGTGAGGTAGAGGAAAATCATCTTTTGGACTGGCTTTATTAAAATCTCTATAATCAACACACATGCGAACTTTTCCGTCTTTCTTCGGAACAGGCACAATATTGGCAATCCAATGAGGATATACAGAAGTGACAAGGAAACCTGCGTCAATCTGCTTCAGGACCTCATTCTTAATCTTTTTTGCCATATCAGGATGACTCCTTCTTAAATTTTGTTTGACAGGAGGACATTCTGGTTTCAACGGCAAACGATGCTCCACAATATTTGTGTCCAACCCAGGCATATCTTGGTAGGACCACGCAAAAATGTCAACATACTCTTTAAGAAGCTCTACCATCCTCTTCTTAACATCTTGACCAAGTAGTGCCCCAATCTTGACTTCCTTCTCATCTTCTTCAGAACCCAAGTTGATGACTTCTAATGGCTCTTTATATGGCTGAATAGTGTCTTCCTCGTGCTCAATCAGTCGGGAAATCTCATCAGGAATACATTCATCACTCTATTCTTCCGCCTCATACACAGGACACTCGAAGTTAGGAGCGGGCGCAGGGTCATTACTTTCAACGGTTTTATTGATTAATCTGCACAAATGATTATTATTTCAGGAAAAGGAAAGATATATGCAAACATGTAATCGTGCAGATTATGGAACATGAAAACATTTTTTAAGGTTTTTTGTGTTACCACTTTCCAGAAAAAAACAAAAGATAAAAAGCATTTATATGCAGAAACAAAATGACTTTTATTGATGATTTTAATGTTAAAACAAACAGAAAATAGCCCCAACAACTTCACTTTCATCTTGGGCAGAATGAAAGGATTTTGAAAAACATAAAAGCAAATTACTTTGAAGCATGAGTACACTCAGGAATGTCAATGGTGATCCAATTCTTAATCATCTTCCCATGGGTCACAAAGCTTGGCACTTCTGGCTCTGATTCATCTTCAACAATAGAATTCACCTCTGGAAGAGTCGGATGTAGAAACCCAGCACTATGAAACATTTCCTGATAAGGACGAAAAGCAGATTCAGGCTTCATCACAGACTTGTCTGAGGCAGAAAATCCCAGACCAGCTCTATTCTTGTTCTCTTGCAGACTCACCACTTGTCCCCAGACTCCTGAATGTCCATTCTGAACCACCAGCTGAGCATCTTTGAAGGAGGCAATGGAAGCTTCATCCTTTTTGAACTCATCATTAACAGATAGGGCTTCGAATGCAGTTCCAATGATCACTTCATCAGCCTCTATGGTACGGAACGAAGAGAGATGACTAATCAGCAAAGCTTGTTCTCCATTCACAACGACCATCTTTCCATCTTTCACAAATTTCAACTTTTGTTGAAGAGTTGAAGTAACTGCCCCAGCCTCATGGATCCATGGGTGTCCCAATAAGCAACTGTATGCAGGGAAAATATCCATAACTTGAAAAGTAATCTTGAAGACAAATGGTCCAATACCAATAGGCAAATCAACCTCTCCGACCACTGATTTCTTTGACCCGTCAAAAGCCTTGACAATCACATTGCTAAATCTCATTGGTGTGCCACCATAAGACAACTTAGCAAGAGTGGATTTTGGCATGACATTCAGAGATGATCCAGTATCGATCAACACATTGGACATTGAATCCTCTTTGCAACTGACAGAGATGTGCAAAGCCAAATTATGATTTCTTCCTTCCTCAGGCAAATCTTCATCACTGAAGCTCAAATTGTTACATGCAGTGATATTGCTCACAACCCCATTAAACTGATCCAGCGTCACATCCTGATACACAAAGGCTTGATCAAGTATTTTCATCAAAGAATCCCTATGAGCAGGAGAATTCGCCAGCAGCTCCATTATAGAGATCTTGTATGGAGTGCGATGCAACTGATCCACAATCTTATAATCACTCATCTTGATAAGCTTCAAAATCTCATCCATCTCCTTTCCTGAAGATGACCCAGCATTCACTTTTGTCGCATCATTATTGTTTACAAGTACTAGAGTAGGATTCTTCTGGACATCCACAACTGTTTGGGGCTGAGTAAAAACTCGTCCGCTTCTAGTCACTCTACTGACATCTGCTATATTCTCAACAGAATGCAGAGGCTTAATCTCAATTTCTTTTCCAGCTTCCAGCATGGTGGCATTGTATCTGTAAGGTATAGCTTTATCAGAACTATAAGGTACAGATCCAGTCAAACATATCACAAGAGGTTCCACAGCAGCTTTGCCATAATAACCAATCTCTACACATTCCGGGATTTCAAAGCATGGTTCAATCACATTGGCATCATCTTCATCTCTATCCCTCGGAATCTCAATGAGCCTTTGATCTATCATCTCTTGTAAATCTCTTCTCACAATGTAACACCCTCGAGGATTGATTGAACAAATCCTACAAGCAGCATGATTATGCTCATAATGACTGTATTCACACAGAGTGGCATGCATCTCTACCAATGATCCTCTGATGTGTTCCACACGATAAATCTTATACTTCCCAGGGCATCCATATACCATATTCACAGCAGACGCTTCATGAGTTGGCAACGGACTGTTCTGCACATTTGGGCCAATATCACGGAAAGAGAGCATTCCAGAACGAACCAATCTTTGGACTTCATTCTTCAGGGGCCAACAATTTTCCAAATCATGCCCAGGAGCATTCTGATGAAAAGCACAAGTGGCATCAGCCTTGTACCACCAAGGGAGTTTCTCTGGAGCAGGGGGTGGTGACCTTGGTTGAACCAACTTCTTATGAATTAGAGCAGGATACAATTCAGTGTACGTCATAGGGATAGGATCAACATTAACCCGAGGATACGGATTCCGCCTTGCTGGTTGTTGATTAACAGGAACTACATGCACTGAATTCACAACAGGAGTTACTGACGCCACTTGTTGAGATTGATTTCTGAATCGACTATTCCTCCCATGAGAAACAACATTAGCATCTGATTCTTTCTTCTTCTGGAGTGAAGGACCATACTTCTTTGCACCACCAGATGAATTGTCATTTCGAACCAAACGACCTTCTCGCACAGCTTCTTCCAATCTGACACCCATACCCACCATTTCGGTGAAGTCTACAGGAGCACTTGCAATCATCTTTTCATAGTAAAATGGACCAAGAGTCTTCAGAAAAATCTTAGTCATCTCTTTTTCTTCCATCGGAGGAATCACTTGGGTGGCAACCTCACGCCATCTCTGAGCATATTCCTTGAAGGATTCTTTCTCTTTCTGCATCATAGCTCGCAATTGATCCCTATCAGGAGCCATGTCCACATTATACTTGTATTGCTTCACAAACGCCTCAGCTAAGTCATTGAAAGTGCGGATATGGGTGCTATCAAGGCCCATATACCACTTAGAAGCAGCTCCAGTCAAACTATCTTGGAAATAGTGAATCAACAGACGTTGATCATCAGTGTGAGTGGACATCTTCCTTATATACATCACCAGGTGTGCTTGAGGGCAGGAATTTCCTTTGTACTTCTCAAATTCAGGTAGTTTGAACTTAGCAGGTACTTTCACATTGGGAACAAGGCAAAGATCATGCACATTCTTTCCAAACAGTTCTTTCCCACGCAAGGCTTTCATTTCTTTCTGCAATTCTTCAAACTGATCTTGGAAACCATCCATTCGGTCATGAATTTCACTTGGAGCAGCATCATAAACGGGCTCTGGGACAAAAGGACCAGTATGAACAATAGGAGATGTGTTGACCATAACAGGAGTCAACGGACGAGTCATCTCAGGAACAGACAAATAACCTTCGGGCATGCCCCAGGGGTATCCATTAGGCATACGTTGCTGAGTAGCACCAGCAGGAATGGTTGTAGCAGCAATTTCAGAAATCACAGTGGTCTGACCCTGAGCTTGGGCATTAGGAGGAGGAATTTGATTCTGATTTTGATTCTGATTCTGAGCAGCCATCAATGTCTCAACTAGAGCAGTGAGACGATCCACACCAGATCTCAAAGTAACAACCTCTTCACGTAACTCACGATTCTCTTGATCAAGACCTTCCATCTTCTTCTTGCAGTTAGCTCGAGTGTTATACCGGTGAGACAGCTTGATTCTGTATGAAGAACACTGAATAAGACCTCGGGAATACTCTCGGAAGCAAGACCAAAATGCAGAATGATGCATGAAATGCAATGCAAATGATTATTATTTTGGTTTTCAAGGAACTTTTAAGACATTAATTGTAAACATTAGCAAAAAACATCATAAAACATAACAATATTCTTTCATTAGTAATAGAAAAGCATACAAAAGGATTCAAAGATCCAAAATTACAAAACAAAGGAAAAGCTAAAAATTAGAAGGGAACACTTCTGATGAAGATCCAAATCCTCTCTGCAGCTTCCTACGGAGCTTCTCCAATTCATCTTCATAAAAGGCCTTCAAATGAGCATTCTCGACCATCAGCTTATCAGCAACTTCTTTCCATGCAACTGAATCTTCTTGTTGTCTCTTTCCCTTTTCACCATGTTGTTGAAGTAGCTCTTCTTGATGACGAATCTGATCCTCTTTTTCCATCAACCAACCATCTTGGATATCAAGCATTTCATCTTTTTCTTTCAAGTGTATCTTCAACTCTTTGTTTTCAAACTCCAAAGCATCTCTTTCCGCTCTCAACTTAGCCACGAGCTCTAGATGTTCTTCACTACTTTCAACAGGAGTAGTGAGAGACAATGGTGGAGTAACAAGTAGAGAAGGCTCCTCGAGTAAATAAGGCATTTGAAAAGTATGAGCTCTAGCTTGAACCCAATCAGTATAGTCTTTGAGAGCAACACATTGTTTCGTTCCCAAATGTCTCTTCCTATCAATATGGTGCTACGCACGCACAAACCGATTTTTCATATCCGAATTTCCATCTTGATTAAGATAGAAGATTCCTGACACCAGAATACTAGCAGGTCGCTCCTTCATGGGATAACAAAATTGACGCCTTGCAAGAATGGGATTGTAGGTAATTCCTCCTTGTATACCAAGAAGAGGTACATTAGGGAATTCTCCACAACTATCAATAATCTCACCAATGTCATAAGCAGGATTGTACCAATGGATATTCCCATTAGTAAGAGGCATGATCTTCTGAGACCATGAGAGACCATCAGGATTGTTCAAGAAACTCTTAGCTCGAGGTAAGTGCGAAATAAACCACTTATAGAGCAACGGAGTGCAACAGTTGATAAGTCCACCTTTCTTATCATTCTTATGGTGAATGGAATGATAAGTATCCCCAAGCAAAGTAGGCACAGGATTCCCAATCATGAAAATCCGAATAGCATTAACATCGACAAAGTTGTCAATGTTGGGAAAGAGTATCAAACCATAGATGAGCAAGGCCAAAAATGTCTCAAAAGCAATCATACTTCCTTTACTAGCCAACATAGAAGCTTTTCCAATCAAGAACTTAGAAGTCAACCCCCAAATTCCTCCTTTTTTGGTCATGTTTGCCTTCACATCTGATATTTTCAAATGAAGGAGCTCTGCTATCTCATCAACCTGAGGCTCTTTCTCCAAACCACTGAACGGCATATCATTTGTAACTGGCAAACCAATCCAATAAGAATACTCCTCCAAAGTGGGCATAAGCTGATAATCAGGAAAGGTGAAACAATGATAAACCGGGTCATAAAACTGCACAAGAGTCTCAAGAATCCCCTTTTCCACTTTAGTCTTCAAGATAGAGATCAATTTCCCATAACGGCTTTTGAAGTTGTCAAGATTAGGAACCAAAGTTGCTAGCTCTTTCAATTCCTTTGCACTTGAATTTCAGAAAGTGTACTTCTTGATGCTTCTCTTTTGATCCATGGTACCTGTTATGTTTACAAAAAATGTCTCTAAGTTCCTTGAAAACCATTTGTGAATTTCATCTTTATGAATGCATGAGTGCATGGTTTATGCATCAATCACAATCAAGAGCACATAAGATCACATCAAATCACACAAAATCACACAGTCCAAGTTCTTAGGTTCGACGTCACGAGCATGGAGCCATGGGTCTACCCATCCCACAAGGAGTGATCTAAGGAATTTTGTACCTGCCAATCGGGTTCTACAAAGGTTCCCAGAGTTTTCAATCTTCTATCGGATATTACCGGCACGCACAATTGCTCATGGGCGCCAATAATATGCCTAAAAAGACCTCGTCTAAGCGTAGTATCGCATGACAACAAGCTCAAATTGGTACTTGATCTTGTTTCTGCACTACATCCTAAAAAGGCTTAGATTGGTTAAAAGGGTTCTAGGCCATTCAGCTTCTACGGACACTCACTATTGAAAGTAATAGCGTTATCACGATGATTCGTACCAACCTCTACTACCTTCCATGAGGCCTCCACTGATTGGGGTTCCACCATATGACGTTCATGGTAAGGATTGCTCCGGACATGCGACTATTGGTCTTACCACCTCCTATCTCAAGTTACTCACCAAAGTTCAGGTTAGAAATTTGTCTCATCACAGAGGAACCATCGAGCACCAAAAAAAGATAAAAAATAAAATAAACATACAAAGCACACAACAATATATACAAATAAAAACACACAGATAAACAAAAATAGGCTTAACACACTTAAAACTAGATCCCCAGTGAAGTCGCCATTTTTCTGTAGCGGGGAAAATCTGATATCGAAGCCATGGGATTGACTCGAATCAATATTCCGTTTTGAAATCGCCACCGCGCTTTATTTTTTCAAAGGAAAAGGGAAAAGAACATAAAACCCAAAGTTTTGTTTTTTAAAACAAGAAAGAGAACTCAGGTTCGGGTGTTGATTATATGAGGGGAAGGTTTAAAGCACCCCTCATATCCGTGGTACTCCACGGGAACCTTTTTGAAAATCTGTGTGTGTGTGCTGAAAAAGGGTTTGTTTTATTTTCTAAAATAAGCTCGGCAAAGCATTAAGCTTTGGGCCTACATACCTCCTCGGTGCAATGGAGAAGTCAGAGCTAATGTAGTTCCGCTTTTGGGAAAAACGTTTTTAAAACGAATAAACACTTTGTTGTCGTTAGAGAGAAATACTCAGCCATTGATCTTGAGCATGAGAACAAACAAGTTCTTTGCATCGCAAATGAAAGAAGGGCTCCAACTCAGATAAAATCAACGAGTATGCCACTAGCTCTCTCACGCGGAAAAGATCTCGTTATTATCAATCAATTTCAAAATCGTGGGGTATAACCACTCGTTTCGACAATTAACGGTGTCTAAACTTTTGAATAAAAGCCACTAAGGGCGAAAGATATTTTTTGAGAAAAGGTGATCGGAAAATAGCAAGTGTACTACTTTTTTACCGATGTAGTTATTAAAGTGGATGTTTATCCAAGTATCGATCACAAGGACTGCGGATAAAATATAAGCCAGGACTAAATTTCAATTGAACAAAAAGCTATGGTTGGTTTGTTTGATTGGTTTGATAAAAACTGAATAACTATTTATAATTAAAAACGATAAGTAAATGATGATTTGGTACACAAATGAGAAGACATGCTAGGTTGATGTATAAATCTTACGTAACCCCTTGAGAACACCGTTGTTCATGAAAAGATGTGACTACAATTGAGTATCATATCTATAAAATGGTTTTCCCTAATTCCTTAGTGGAGAACTTCTTAATACTTAAAAGTCAATTTCAATTCCTCAATAAGTGAATTTAGTATCAAGACATTATGCACCGTAATCTAGAATGAATGATCACTATAGAGAAATCCTTATTCCTAAGCGATTTACCGGTAATGTTTTGATTCAAAATGCATTAGGGTGGTGTGTCACGCCTAACCCTAATCATAGATCAACAAAATATTTTCCAATATTATGAAGCATGAAAAACTTTGAATCATAAACTCAATTTATAAAAACATCAAATTCATCACAACGGTTTTAACAAGTCATTACATGAAAAGATTTAGGGACATCACCCTAGCATAGAATAGTTTAGCTACTCATAGTGTTTAAGAAAATAACAAGAGTAAATGTAGTCATTACAAGAAATTATCGGTCGATATGATCTCCAATCGCGAGTGCTCTTGAAGATCTCTTCCAAATCCCTTGATTGCTCTTTCTCTGTAATTCTCTCTCCTCAATGATCCTAGATCCTCCTTCCTTCTTCCTGTTAGGTTTTAGTAGTGTTGGCTCTCATCCCCCGTATCCGAAAGGTCCGAAATACCCTTAATGAGTTCAAGGCTTTCAAAATATCAAAAGTTGGAGATCTGCCTGCGCCTGCCAACACGGGCCGTGTGCAGGAACACGGGTGCCCGTGTTGGTCAACTGCTCCTTTGTCAAAAATTCACTTTCTGCTCATCTTTTCACACGGACCGTGTGCAGGAACACGGGTGCCCGTGTGAAACCTCTGCCTACCCTTCAAGATGGCTTTTCCATCCACTTTTTGACACGGGCCGTGTGCATGCACACGGGTGCCCGTGTTGACCTCAACTTTGGCTCTTTTGGCTTCTTTCTCCGCTCGTGCTCGCCATAAGTTTCTACCTCTCCCGTGCATCAACCTGGCCACACACAAACTAACAACCAACGCATAAAACGGCACTTGAATAATACTCAAAACACACTAACATGCAACAATCATCACACAATCGAAAAACAAGAAACTTACTTGAAAAACATATGACAATGCCACTTAGTATTACCAAGATTGCGAATTTCGGTCGGAAAAAGATGCGGAAACTTACTAGAAATGGTGACCGATCACAACCCCACACTTATCTCATTGCTTGTCCTCAAGTGATGTATCGAGGCAAAACAGAGGTCACCAACGAGATTCTTTTCTCCACAACACAACCAGGTGTTTCGCAAGATTCCTTCACCTAGCAATCGAGTTTCTGGTTTTCTTCTTCAAACTATCAACTGCATTCTCACTTTCGAGCACGCTTTCACCTGCAAGCTTTTCACACTCTCACAAAATCTCTCCGGGTTAAAGTGTCTACACTCACATAATCAAGGTATGCATATTACTTTCAACTTTGCATAAATTCTCAAATCACTACACACACAGATTACACACACTTCATGAGGTCTTAGGGCTGTAACGAGGCTTGGGTTTGGTGGGTAAACAAGAAACGGGATAGCAAACGGTTTGGTGCTCGGCATTTATATTGGATTAACTTCTCTACTCATACTGATTTGAATCGTAAAAATGGGGTTTGAACCTTATTTGGTCTTTCTCAAAAGTGGGCAAAGGTAAAGATTTTTTTCTTCTTGCTTTGAAATTTTTTTTATAAGACCTCTTTTTTTTTATTTTTCACAAGATTCATATTCATCTTTTCTCTTTTTTTTTTCTTTTGAGAGATCAAAATTTTCTTTCTTTGCCCCTTTTCTCTTTTTTTTTTCAATGGTTTACAACCCCACACTTAGATTCTTGAGTGACCTTCACGTGATTACTATAAATGCCGAGCGATAAAATGAACGATGGGAATGCGGGTGGAAAGAAAAATAACTAACAACAATGAACAAAACACACATTACGGCTCAAAATGGGAACAAATGATATAATGCATACGGGATGGCTAGAAAGGCTCGGGGTTTACAAAAAAAACTTGCCTCAGTGTGCGCTTTCGTAGTGTGCTTGTGTTATGAGAACGTACACAAAATCAAAGTGAATAGTGCTATACCTGACTGGAATCTCATGTGGAGTTATGAATTTGGCTCTAACATCTCACCGGGTCGGTTAAGCTTGCATGCTTCAATGTGCTCTTGGTGTCCTGCAATTTCCTTTCATCTAAAGTATACCATACTCCTCTCTTGGTTCAGTGTCGACTTCTTGCGTCCTACCTTCTTCTCTTTGATTGTGTCAGCTTCCGTGGTGCCTGCGGAGATCAAGTGTGGAATGTGTTGTTCAACCACTAACTGTTAGTTCGCTTCCTTCCGACTTGTATCCTTTATCTGGTAACACCATGTTGGCACTGCACCCATAAACTTAAAAGAAACACACTTAAAGATAAAAGAAATAGAAATAAAACATAAACACACTAAACAAACTATTCTATGAATTCAAAAACGGAAAGCAAAACAATAAAATAAAATAGAACCTCCCCCACACTTGAACGAAACATTGTCCTCAATGTTATAATTCTAGTGTGACGGAGATTACCAAACTCACTGATAAGGCGGTGGAGGAGGAGGATCCTGAGGAAATTGCAACATAAGGCGTCGCATCATCTCTTGGACATCATCCACCACAGCTCCTTGTCTGAACAACTCAACACCCTGTCGTGTTTGCTCGGTGCGGAGAGCGCCAATCTCCGTTTGTACCCACCCCCATTGATCCTGAGTCATGGAAGATGATCCAACAGTGTGCTGGAAAAACTGCTGAGGAGGCGGGACAGGGCGATCTTGGGCGGGGAGGTCATCCTCCATGTCGTCACCTGCAAAATTATGGTCATGTGGAGGGCTTTCACCCATAAACTCACCTGTAGCTACATACAACCAGTTAGCACGATTTGCAATAGAAACAGTATCAGGTGCAGGTAGTGCCATAACATGCTGTCCATGGACAGTTAGTGAGAAGTACCCAGGCTTTACTACAATCATCCTCTGATTTACAAGAGTTTGCAAATCAATTTTCTTACCCGGTAATGAAGGTTCATCATTCAACAAGTGGCCATAATCCAAGTGCTCAGCCAATTGAGAGATCATTCCCCCAACTGAAATCTCTCCGCAAGAAGCATAACCAACTTGCTTCAGGTGGTTAGCAGCAAAGGCAGCGACATTCACCCGACTCACCTCAATCATGTTATGCAACAAAAATAGCTCTCTTTTCGCACAGACCCCTGTACTATCTCCCCTCCCAAACAGAGTGAAAGCCAAACCTTTTTGAGCATAACAGAAACAAGGGTTATGAATCCCCGAGGCCTTAGCCTTGCTTGGATTGTACCCAGCTGCACCTGTGATGGCTTCCCAGAATTCACAAGCAGGAAAAGTTTTAGGGGGGGCACCCGGTCCAGAGGACGATAATTTCAGTGCCTCCCCTACCTCTTCCACAGACAACAAGTGCTTATGTCCAAACATATAAAACTCCAGATCACCAAAATACTCCATTTCGGAGCCATTCCATTTGTGTCTCAATTTGAATTCTACAGTGCTCTGGAATTCCAGAGTTAGGCCCTCATAAGTCGGTGCCTCAAACAACATAAAAGGCAACATTCCGATGTTGTGAAACATCTGGTAGACTTCATCTTTGAGGCCTAACTTGGTAAGAGTGTCATCACAGATATATCTAGTCGGGAGCAATTTACGCTACACTAAAATATCATACCTTACTTTGTGTTCAGGAAGTGCAAACGTAATTCCACGGGCATTCTCTTCTTGGTTCCCGCTACGACCGGTTGCGCGACTAGGGGCGCGACGGACCCGCTGCCTCGGTTGGGAGGGTTCGGCAAAATCATCCCGAACATTGCGGCGTTGGGTTGTCTTTCGGGGAGGCATTATAATAGCTCTGCAAGAAAAATTAACAAGAAAACACAAATAACACAAGGAAAAATTCAGAAAAATAAAATTGCACAAAATCAAAAACTAAACCGATAGAAGTGAAGAGGATGGAGAGTAGAACAACTTTTGTGAAGGCACTATAGTGTTTAGATGGGTGGTTGATGGTGGTAGAGTGAGTTTAGTGAAGGTGGAGGCTAGGGTTTAATGGAGGATGAGAAAGAAAAGTGGGAGAATGAGTGGAAAGAAGAAGAAGAATGTTATAATGCAGATGGGGCCCACATGGGTGGTTTAAAAAATTTGAAAAAATCTGCCCCGCATAGCCCACACGGTCCGTGTGGCTGCACACGGGTGGCCGTGTGAAAAGGCTGCCTGTTTTGCATTGGGGCGTGCTGAGGGGCAACACAGGCCGTGTTGCTGCACACGGGCGCCCGTGTTGCTGGTACTGAAGCTCCTCTTTCATTCTTTTTTTTTTCTGCATTCTGTCTTCAACACGGGCCGTGTTGCTGCACACGGGTGCCCGTGTTGATGTTCTTCTATGCATCAAAAATGGACACTCTCTGTGCCTTGTTACTTGACTTGCGTCTACCGGTCCAAACTCTACCACCTACAATATAAACGAAATAAAACAAAGAAAACGAAAGTTAAAGGAAACAAGCGTGGGTTGCCTCCCACGGAGCACTTCGTTTAACGTCGCATGGCTCGACGGTCCATCGTCCTACTAAGCAAGACGAATGACATCAACCTGTCCAACTGGTTGACCTTGGAAATATGGCTTTAGTCTCTGCCCATTAACTTTGAAGATGTCTCCATTAGCTTGATTCTTAATTTCAACTGCACCGTAAGGGAACACCTTATGAACCACAAATGGTCCCGACCATTTGGACCTCAATTTTCCCGGGAATAGCTTCAAGCGGGAATTGTACAGAAGGACCAGCTGTCCTTCCCAAAATTCTTTTTTCTGGATCCTCCTATCGTGCCACTTCTTGGTTTGTTCCTTGTAAACTTTGGCATTTTCGTACGCACGATTCCGAAACTCTACTAATTCATGCAACTGCAGAATTCTAGAATTTCCTGCTACAGATAAGTCCATATTCAAGAATTTAGTTGCCCAAAATGCCTTGTGTTCCAGCTCTAAAGGCAGGTGACATGCTTTTCCATAGACAAGCTGGTATGGTGACATCCCGATGGGTGTTTTGAATGCCGTTCGGTAAGCCCATAACGCATCATCTAGCTTTGTTGCCCAATCCTTTCGCGACGAACTCACTGTCTTCTCGAGAATTTGTTTGAGCTGTCTATTAGACACCTCTACCTGACCACTCGTTTGAGGGTGGTACGGAGTGGCTATCCGATGCTTCACATTGTACTTCTGAAGAAGCTTCTCCATGAGGTGATTGAGGAAGTGAGTTCCTTCATCACTTATCAGCGCTCTCAGTACTCCAAACCTTGAAAATATGTTTTCTCTCAAGAACTTGACTACTACCTTCGCATCATTAGTTGGTAAAGCTACCGCCTCCACCCATTTTGATACATAGTCAACTACAACTAAGATGTAATTCTTTCCAAATGATGGTGGAAATGGACCCATGAAGTCAATTCCCCAAACATCGAATAACTCCACCTCTAACATGAAATTTTGGGGCATTTGATTTCTTTTTGATATGTTCCCAGTACGCTGACACTTATCACATTCTTTAACCATCTCTTGGGAGTCCTTGAACAATGATGGCCAGTACAATCCTGACTGCAAGACTTTGGAGGCAGTACGATCCCCACTGAAATGCCCTCCATATTCAGAGTCATGACATGCTCTCAACACATCCTTTTGCTCCTCCTCAGGCACACATCGTCGTATCAACCCATCTACTCCTCTCTTGTATAGGTATGGGTCGTCCCATAGATAGAACCTGCAATCATGAACAAACTTTTTCTTACGGTTAGAATCAAAATCGTCAGGTATTATACCGCCAACAAGGTAGTTTGCGTAATCAGCAAACCAAGGCACTCCAATAACAGCTAGGATGTGTTCATCAGCAAACTCATCCTTTATTGGACGCCGCTCTTCTGTCTCCTCAATGGGTGACATCCACGAAAGATGATCTGCAACAGTGTTCTCACACCCTTTCTTGTCGCGAATCGCTACATCGAACTCTTGGAGAAGTAAAATCCATCTCAGGAGTCTGGGTTTCGAATCCTGCTTGGCAAAGAGATATTTTAAAGCAGCATGGTCAGTGTAAACAATCACTTTCGAACCCAACAGATATTGCCTGAATTTATCAAAGGCATACACAACAGCTAGCAACTCCTTCTCGGTAGTTGCATAATTGATCTATGCAGGGTTCAAAACGTGACTGGCATAATAAATAACATGAACCAATTTTTCTCTCCGCTGTCCAAGTACAGCCCCCACTGCAATGTCACTAGCATCGCACATGATCTCAAAGGGTAGAGACTAATCAGGGGCAATCACAATGGGTGCCGACACTAGTTTATTTTTCAGTGCCTCAAATGCTTCGGCACACTCTTTATTGAATACAAAAGTCTTATCTTTAACCAACAAAGTGGTCAGAGGTTTGGCTATCTTTGAAAAATCCCTTATGAACCTACGGTAGAATCCCGCATGGCCTAGGAAACTTCGAATACCTTTCTTATTCACAGGTGGTGGTCATTTTGAGATAACCTCCACCTTAGCTTGATCAACTTCGATTCCCCTATGGGAAATCTTGTGACCAAGAACAATGCCTTCTCGTACCATAAAATGGCACTTCTCCCAGTTTAGGATCAGATTACTTTCTTGACATCGCTGCAAAACAAGTGAAAGGTTAGCCAAACAGTTATCAAATGAGGAACCAAAAACAGAGAAGTCATCCATGAAGACTTCCATATGCTTCTCAAGCATATCAGCAAAAATGGAAGTCATGCATCTTTGAAATGTCGCTGGGGCATTACACAACCCAAACGACATCCTTCTATAAGCGAAGATACCGTACGGGCAAGTAAAGGCCGTCTTCTCTTGATCCTCCGGTGCAACCGCAATTTGGTTGTATCCAGAGTACCCATCCAGAAAACAATAATAGTCATGCCCGGCCAATCTTTCTAACATCTGGTCAATAAATGGCAACGGAAAGTGGTCTTTCCTTGTGGCCAGATTTAGTCTTCTGTAGTCTATACACACCCGCCACCCAGTGACCGTTCTGGTAGGAATCAACTCATTCTTTTCATTAGCTATCACCGTTGTTCCTCCTTTTTTAGGTACCACATGAACAGGGCTCACCCATGAACTGTCTGATATCGGGTAGATGAGTCCTGCATCTAACAGCTTCACGACTTCCTTTCTCACTACCTCCTTCATTACTAGGTTCAATCTCCTTTGAGGCTGCACCACCGGTTTGTGATCTTCTTCCATGAGAATTTTGTGCATGCACATCGTAGGACTTATTCCTTTGAGGTCTTCAATTTTCCAACCAATAGCTCCCTTGAACTTTTTCAGAACTTCAATTAACTTGTCCTCTTGTATATTTTTCAAACTAGAGCTAATGTTGGCGGGACATTTTTCTTCAGAATCAAGGAAAACATATTTAAGATTCTCCGGAAGCTGTTTCAATTCTGAACTTTTTGGCTTGTCTTCATTACAACCCAATGCTATTGGTTGCCTTAGATCTTCCCACCTATGTGTTCGAGAACCTTTAAAGATAGGTTGAGTTTCCAACATTGATACCACCTCTAAGTCATTATCATTGGCTTCTTCATTTTCCCCAAAAATTGACATGCTCAAAACTCTTTCGAGAGGTAATTGCGATACACTCTCTACATGATCTCTTTCTACCACTTGTTCGAGCACTTGTATATTGCTACTAGTGCCAATATCCTCTTTATGCTTCATGGTATTATGAACATTGATTTTTAACTCTTCATCATAAACCTTCAAAGTAAGAGTACCCCCATCCATATCTATCATGACTCTCCCCGTTTCCAAGAATGGTCGTCCCAGAATTATCGGCATCTCTTCATCTTCTGGCATTTCAAGAATTACAAAATCTACCGGAAACACAAACTTATCCACTTTCACAAGGACGTCTTGGACTACTCCGTAAGGTCGCTTGACCGAATGATCCGCAAATTGGAGAGTCATCCGAGTGTCTTGGACTGCACCAATTCCCAACTTTTTGTAGATGGATAAAGGCATGAGACTGATACTTGCCCCCAGATCAATTAGAGCTCTCTTGAAAGATCTATCTCCAATAGTGCAAGGGATGGTTACTGCTCCTCTATCCTTCTTTTTCACTGGAATCTTCAGACCCTGCAAAATAGCACTACAGGTTTCTGTTAGAATAATGGGATGGTCTGCAATGGTTCGCTTTTTAGCGATGATATCCTTCATGAATTTGGCATAGGTGGGCATTTGGTCAAGTGCCTCCAACAACGGAATATTCAGCTCCAGCTTTTTGAATAATTCCAGGAGCTTCTCAAAATTCTTTTCTTGCTGCCCCTTTTTCTTGTTTCTTTGAGGGTAAGGCAGCTTGATTTCTGGTGTTGGTGTTAACACTTTTTCTTTCGTAACCGGTGCTGGTGTTACCACTTCTTCTTCCACTTCCTCATTCTCTCTTATGTCCAGCTCCACTTCAAGCAATTGATCCTCACTCTCCGAATCCTTTTCCACTATTTCACGTGGTTTCCCTCTCCGTGTAGTGACGGCATTGATTTTTTGATTGTCTTTAGGATTAGTCACAGTTGCGCTTGGGAGGGCTCCTGGTGCTTGCGGAATTGCAAGGTGTTGAGCAATTTGACTCATTTGCACTTCAAGGTTCTTGATTGAGGCTCCGGTGTTCCTTAAATTGCTTCGTGTCTCTTCTTGGAATTGGGAGCTTTGAGCGGCCATCTTTTCAATGGCAATTTCTCACTCCGCCTTTCTTGGACCCTGTGGTTGGTATTGTTGTTGAGGTTGCTGGTATGGTTGTTGTTGCGGACGATATTGTTGCCCCTGTTGTTGGTATTGTTGATTCTGAGGTTGATATGGTTGTTGGCCTTGAACCGGCTTCTGGACGTTTCCTTGCTGGTCTTTCCATGAGAAGTTCGGATGATTTTTCCACCCCGGATTATATGTGTTAGCATAAGGATTATTCTGCCTCAACATATGAATTTGCTCAACCTATTCTTGAGTTGCCACACAATGCATAGCAAAGTGCGGTCCACCACATATTTCACAAAGAACCGCTTTGACTGGTTCCACCTGTGCCACTGTCTGAGTTCCAATATTCATCTTTTTTAACCTTCTCTCCACCTCTGCAGCAATCTGATCTTCCATCTTAACAACCTGTTCTGGCAGCTTCAAATCAATCTTACCCTCCGGTTGGCTCAGTGTTCGATCATACAACTCAAGATGTTCATTAGCAGCGATTGCCTCTATAATTCTTTTGATAACAGTAGCTGTAGAAAAATTGGTTGAACCACCAGCAGCAGTATCAATGAGCTGCTTTGTCTTAAGTCGTAAACCATTCACGAAATTCTGCATCTGTTCGGTAGCGTCCATGTTATGAGTAGGACATGCAGTCAGACACCTTTTGAACCTCTTGTATGCATCCCCCAATGATTCCCCCTCTTTTTGTTTGAAATTTACAATATCGTATCTTTTTCGGATAAACACCGACGCAGGAAAATATTCATTGAGGAATGCTGTTTCCATCTCTTGCCATGTCGTGATACTTGCAGCCGGAAGTGAGTAAAACCACTCTTCTGCGTCATCAGTAAGTGTAAACGGGAACATAACAAGTCTCTTGGCCTCCTCTGAATGACCTTCGATCTTCAACGAAGTTGTCGTAGTGAGGAATCTCTGAAGATGCTTATTTGCATCCTTGTTTATTCTTCCGGAGAACGGCTTGCTCTCTAACTGGCGAATGGTGGATGGATGCAATTGAAAATGTGCCACATTCACTGGTTGAATAACAATAGTCATCCGGTTGGGATGAGCATTTGCCCCTCCATGGTCCCCTAACAATCTCTCCGCAGGAGGTTGATTTCCAGCCATGTTAACTGGTTCCTGATCTACCTCCCTGTCAAGGTTAGAGTCGCTGGGCTCCGAATGCACAGACACTTCGTCGTCGCTTTCCTGATGTGGAACACTAAGACTTGCACTTGGTACTGCCAGTCTTTCAATTCTCGCCTTGCGGCGTCTCTCGTGCAGAGCTCTTTCTGGTTCTGTGTCAAAGGAAAATTTAGCTGAGGTCTGACCTCGCATAAACAGTTAGACAACAGTTAGAACAGATACAAAACTGCAATGAAATTAAAATAACAGATAAAAATAAAATTTTGGTCGCAGAGCAACAAAATTTCGATTGACTTAAAGTTCGGCTTATAGTTCGGCAGTCCCCGGCAACGGCGCCAAAAACTTGATCGGAAAATAGCAAGTGTACTACTTTTTTACCGATGTAGTTATTAAAGTGGATGTTTATCCAAGTATTGATCACAAGGACTGCGGATAAAATATAAGCCAGGACTAAATTTCAATTGAACAAAAAGCTATGGTTGGTTTTTTGATTGGTTTGATAAAAACTGAATAACTGTTTATAATTAAAAACGATAAGTAAATGATGATTTGGTACACAAATGAGAAGACATGCTAGGTTGATGTATAAATCTTACGTAACCCCTTGAGAACACCGTTGTTCATGAAAAGATGTGACTACAATTGAGTATCAATTCTATAAAATGGTTTTCCCTAATTCCTTAGTGGAGAACTTCTTAATACTTAAAAGTCAATTTCAATTCCTCAATAATTGAATTTAGTATCAAGACATTATGCACCGTAATCTAGAATGAATGATCACTATAGAGAAATCCTTATTCCTAAGCGATTTACCGGTAATGTTTTGATTCAAAATGCATTAGGGTGGTGTGTCACGCCTAACCCTAATCATAGATCAACAAAATATTTTCCAATATTATGAAGCATGAAAAACTTTGAATCATAAACTCAATTTATAAAAACATCAAATTCATCACAACGGTTTTAACAAGTCATTACATGAAAAGATTTAGGGACATCACCCTAGCATAGAATAGTTTAGCTACTCATAGTGTTTAAGAAAATAACAAGAGTAAATGTAGTCATTACAAGAAATTATCGGTCGATATGATCTCCAATCGCGAGTGCTCTTAAAGATCTCTTCCAAATCCCTTGATTGCTCTTTCTATGTAATTCTCTCTCCTCAATGATCCCAGATCCTCCTTCTTTCTTCCTGTTAGGTTTTAGTAGTGTTGGCTCTCATCCCCCGTATCCGAAAGGTCCGAAATACCCTTAATGAGTTCAAGGCTTTCAAAATATCAAAAGTTGGAGATCTGCCCGCGCCTGCCAACACGGGCCGTGTGCAGGAACACGGGTGCCCGTGTTGGTCAACTGCTCCTTTGTCAAAAATTCACTTTCTGCTCATCTTTTCACACGGACCGTGTGCAGGAACACGGGTGCCCGTGTGAAACCTCTGCCTACCCTTCAAGATGGCTTTTCCATCCACTTTTTGACACGGGCCGTGTGCATGCACACGGGTGCCCGTGTTGACCTCAACTTTGGCTCTTTTGGCTTCTTTCTCCGCTCGTGCTCGCCATAAGTTTCTACCTCTCCCGTGCATCAACCTGGCCACACACAAACTAACAACCAACGCATAAAACGGCACTTGAATAATACTCAAAACACACTAACATGCAACAATCATCACACAATCGAAAAACAAGAAACTTACTTGAAAAACATATGACAATGCCACTTAGTATTACCAAGATTGCGAATTTCGGTCGGAAAAAGATGCGGAAACTTACTAGAAATGGTGACCGATCAAAAGGTTTTGAAAAGGTTGCAAACATAAGAATATTTTAGAAAAAGGGAGAAGATTTTGAAAATTTAAGAATGGGAGGAGATGAAGAGGTTAACCTAGTGCATAAAATAAAAGCTAAGGAAAGAAACGGTCTAACCAAATAAGAAGCCAACACTTGACATTAAGAGTCAAGATAGATTTCCCATCCTTTGGAATTATCAATACCAACACATTAACACTTGGGGATCCAGATGAATTTATTATCTTAGCGCCACTTTGCATTAAGCACATTAAGAATTCTGACGAAAATCGGGCGGAGTAACGGCTGTTTTTGGGTAAAATCCTTATCTCAATGCCTTGGAATTAACCATCAAGGGCTTTCAAGGAAATACCTGCACACATAATCAAACAACAATACAAAGCCAGACAGACAGAACAATCACAGGGTAATAACAGAATGGGTCCAGAGGTACTAAGTCCATAAGTCCGTGTCTCCAAAATGCTAGGGATAGTAACCAATAGTCCAAAGAGAGCCTTATGTATTTTTTAGATTTTGGTTGTTTATTAGTGTTTTAGCAAAAAAGTAAAGTATGGTCCAAGTGGACAAAAGAAAAATAACGGAAGCATAAACATATGTCCAAGTGGACAAAGAGAAAATGGCGGAAAGTAAATATGATGAAATGATAAAATAAAGCGATAAAGCGAGAAATATAAAGAGCGGTATAGTAAAAGTGTGGAAATTAAAGTTAGTTGTTAGATGTTAAAGATAACCATCTTGAAACTTGTCAAGTATGTTATCAAAGTTAGTAATGAAGATCGATGGTGAGTGAATGATGTACTCGGATTTAAGGTCAATGGAAACTTATCAGAAGCTTGATAAAATCATAGAGACTACACGATAAATTTCCATAAGTCATAAATCAACCGCATACAATTCTCTTCCATATTTGATCTTTTTTATTCGGGACACGAAATATTGCGCTATGTTAAGCAGATCGCCAAGTGATTTATGTAGAAATCACCCTACAACGAGGCCGGTCAAAACTTTATGTGCTAATGCATGCGAGAAGAACGATATGTAGATCGCCTGCCGAAAGCAATACCGCACGAAAAGAAAATAGGTAACGATCTAGTCTTTACTAAGAATCAATAAGAATTCTCAAAGTATTAAGACTTTCATCGATCAAAAGAAAAAAGGAGAAGAAGAAGATAAAATGCATAAAGATAATCAACTCACACTATCATTAATATCATTCATCTAATAATATGGATTTGGTTCTTTCAAACCTATCAACATCCTAGATCCAATGATATTAATGAAATGGAGGAAGAAGAATAAAATTCACAAAAGATAATCAACTCACACTATCATTAATATCATTCATCTAATATTATGGATTAGGTCATTTCAAACCTATCAACATCCTAGATCCAATGATATTAATGAAGTGGAGGAAGAAGGAAGCCAAAACAAGCATAAAAAAGGCAAAAAAACCACATTCTGCCAGCAGGAAATCGATTTCATGCAGGGGGAAATCGATTTCCATAGTGCAATTTTCAAAAAAAAACAGGTTACGCTCAGCAGGAAATCGATTTCAGCCTTAAGGAAATCGATTTCCTCAGTGTAAAATCCAGCAAAAACAGCATTTAGAGGCATAAAACTTGACTTGAACAAATATACAAACACCTTATGATCAAACATCAATTGGAGCACGAATTTTCCATCAAATCACCATCAAATAGCACCAATGTAGCATCAAAGATGCATCACACACAAGCAACAAAGATCTACATCATGATATACAAAAAGGATGAAGAAAATTTACCAAATCTTGAACAAAACTTGGATCTACTTCAAGAATCACCAACACAAATCTTGATCTCTCAACAATTGAAGAAAAAAGAGTGAAATGGATGGTGGTTTAGCTCAAAGTTTGTGATGTTCAAGATGTAACTCACAAACTTTATGAAAGAACAAAGAACTTTGGTGAATTTAGTAGGGATGAGGAGAGAAATTGCAAGGGGTTTTTTGGCTTTCAAAGCTTGAGAAATGAGAGAGTAGTGGGCTCTATTTATAGGATGAGAGCAAGAGTAGTGGTAATTTGGTCTTTTTGCATTTGGTAATTAGCTTGTGTTTAATTGGTGATTAAAGTGACATTTAAATGGTAAGAAATGGTAAAATGAGGTTTAAGTGGGATTAATGAAGGGGTTAATTTTGATGAGGTGGAAAATTGGTAAAATGATCAAATAAAAAGGTGCCAAAATGATGTCAAGCTTCCCTCCTTATATTTTTTTGAATTTCGCCTTAAGGAAATCGATTTCCCCAGAAGTGAAATCGATTTCACTCTGTTCCAGAAGAGAAATTGGCGCAAAATACACTAGGGAAATCGATTTCATGCTGTCCAGAATGTGATTTTGTTGAAGATTGCTGCAGGGAAATCGATTTACCCAGTAGGGAAATCGATTTCATCAGTCAGAAAAGTGAAAAATGCCTTGTTTATTGCATGTCTTGGCCTGGTACCTACACAACAAAAGCCTACAAAGAAACAAAGCAATATTTTTGGTATTTGGGTTAGTACAATATGCATACAAGATAAACAATCATTGGTGCTTGATGGTCCCTCTTATTGATGAGGTGAGTGCAACACCATAAACAAAACTTCCAAGTGAAGCTCTTGATTAGTGATTGAGATATGAATGATGTAGGATCTTAGGGTCAAAAATTGGGGTATGACAATGCCCAGGACTATTGGAGTGATATGCACACCACGCGTTGGGATTATAGCGAGGGGAGGAAGTGTTGGGATTTGGATGAGGAGCTATCGGTATAAGTAGCTCTGCTTTCAACAAGTGTTGCAGCGCTTGAGTCAAAGACATGTTGATCTTTATGAATTGTCTTTTGGATGCGCTTTGTTTACGTTAGTTGTTTTGTTGTTGTATCGATGCTTGATTAGAGACCAAAATTACCCCAACAGTGTCAGATTCATTCCTCCCATTGTATGACTTTTTTACAGTACCGGAAGAAGTAGCCACCTGAATTTTTCCGCTTCGGATACCACTTTCAACACGCTCTCCAGTCAGTATAAGCTCAGTGAATCCAGATGATGAACTTCCCAGCAAATAACTATAGAAAGGGCCAGTCAGTGTATTCATGAACATATCTACCATCTCTCTGTCAGCCAAGGAAGGTTTGACTCTTCCAGCTAGATCTCTCCATTTTTGAGCATATTCCTTGAAACTTTCCTTGGGTCCCATAGACATGCTTTGCAGTTGCATGCGAGTTGGTGCAAGGTCAGAATTATATTCGTATTTCCTGAAGAAAGCAGTAGCCAGATCTTCCCATGTATGGATGTTGGTACCCTCCAGTTGATAGTACCATTCGAGTTGAGTCCCAGATAGACTCTCTTGGAAGAAGTGTGTCATACCCCAAAATTTGCCCATACATTTTTCCCCATTTCAGTACAAATCAATACATAAAGCTCAGAGACACATTCTCCTACACAAAAGCTCTGAACTAGGGTTTGATTAATTCAAAGGAAAATCATTGAACCAATGGCTCAAGGTGGTTCCATAGGGTCACCAACATCCCAAAGAATCTCCATGTAAAGTTTCAAGTCAATCAGAGCAAATTGAGTCCCTCAAATCCTGATTAGGTCAACAGTCGACTCTCAAGGGCAAAATAGTCATTTCAAATCAATATACATTCAAAGTTCAAGGTATTTGGTCAACAACATCCTCATAACCCTAAAATCATCATTTAATCAAGGGTTGATCATGATGATGCAAGGAAATATCAAAAAAGTCAAAAGACAAAAGTTACTATTTTGGGCATGAACTGACAAAGTCAACTAAACTTTGAAAATTCACCAAATATTCATACTTCATCAAAAAATTCCCACCAAAGCTCATTTTAAAGGGAATTCATTCCTCTATCCAATGGTCCAAGAATCAGAGCTCATAGGTCAATGGTTTAAGAGATATGGCTTCATACATTATAGGTCCTCTTCAAAAGTCAACAAGAAATCATCTTTTTCAAAAGAACACACAGGGAGCATGAAAAATTATTTTGATATGAGACCAAAGACACTGGTTAGAGGACTCTCTAAGGTTTCTAATAAGTCCTAGAACACTTCCATACCTCAAAAAAATTGAGGGAGTAAGGCCTTGTCAAAGTTGAGCCATTTTTGGAGGGAAAATGTGAAGGAAAAGATTCAAATAGAAACCTTTTGCAAATGAGCCCATATTATTTTTATCCAAACCTTATCCTAAGCCCATCCATGCCCAAAAAACATACCTCTCAATTTTTATATTATTTTTATTAATTATTTTATGATTTTTATATATTTAAATCATGATTTAATTATAAAATAATAAATAAATGAAAGATATGATTCTTGCTTTGTTTTTTAGTCAAGATATCAGATCAAATACAAAGCTAAGTGCCTCCTATTATCATTCTATTCGTTTATATTTAATTTATCTTCCTTTATTTTTAGGGTTAACTCATTTGCCCTCGAATCTGGTAATACACTCACGCCTTATTTGTTTCTTTATTTATTCCTAATGGTCAGAGTCGACGCTTCAGCCAAACTTTTGCCCTTAACCCTGTCAGGCAAATGCCGAGCTAAGTACCTTTTCTCTATTCTATTTTTAACTTATTATCCTATTTTCTTTATGGTTAATGAAGTTTGCCCTCGAACCGATAACGCACTCATTCTCTGTTTTCGGTCTCTTCTTCTTTTTTCTTTCTCTTCAGGGTTCGCTAATTGCCAAGCTACTAGTGTGGTAACCCTGAACCCTACTTTAAGTGTTTTTTTTATTTTATTATTACTTATGTCAAACCCTGATAAGGGATCCGCTGGTTACATTTTCCCGCCCCCTTTATTGCTTTATATACTGCGTGGTTAGTAATTTAGGGAGTGCAAGCCTTTAACAGAATTAGAATAACTATAATTATAAGATAAATATTATCTGAATACAACCACGTGATTGTTGCACCCACACACCTTTAGGGTAATCCTTCTCGTTGCCTTATTACTGTTGCCTGTTGCCTTTAATTGTACTAAATAGTCCAAGTCCCTCGATTCCGAGGATACCTAAAGCAATGCTGCCTTCAAAGTTATTGAAACTCCCTCGAAGCTGCCTCGGTAAAGATGATTGTCCCAAATTGCTAAGGTATCCTCGCATGATGCCTAAAGATATTAAATGACTATTATATCCTTCCCTTAGACTACCTGCCCTCTTTATGGCAAGGGACAGTCTTATGGCGAACGATTACTCTCGACGACCCTTAACATCCAAATGAAAGGCCTCCTGCCCTCTTATGGTATGGATAGATCCTTTCGCCTCGAAAAGCTAAAAGAACAAATTTTCAAACTTAGGGTAGTTGCTACTAATTGCTTGCTCTAATTCAAATTACTTTTTACACCTCTTTTTCAAATTCAAATTCAAACTCTCTTTCCATTAACTTTCAAATACTTTTCAAAAGACTACGCTTATTTACAAGCTAAAGTTCTTCTTCAAAGTTTTTACTTTTCGCACCTCCTTTTCAAACATTTCAAACAATTCAAAAGTGAGCTAAGCAATTAAGAGCCCATGGATAACCATGGATGCAAAGGGTGCCTTACACCTTCCCTTTGTATAACTTATCCCCCGAACTCAAAATCTTTTTAAAAGGTCTTTTCCTGTTCTTTTAGCCTTTCCTAAAATTGGATAAAATAAAAGTCGGTGGCGACTCATGCTTAACCGCAACATTTTCGATTATAAAAAGTCAGTTCACCGTATTACAGAACTGGCGACTCTGCTGGGGATGTTTCGATAAAAGAGGGGTTACCTTAAAAGTTTAGGAATCACTTAAATGTTTTCTATTGTTTGCTTTGTTTGTTTTACTTTTGCAGGGCTGTTGTGGGTATTCTGCTGTGTGAAAGATCCTAACCCGGATCTGAGTACCTTAGGTAAATGGCATGAGATCAGTGAGACTGCACAGCGTATACTGATGTGGTTGATCTGATGGGCATCGTTAGTGTGACACATTGGTTTGTCCTGGTGTTCCTTGGGATCCGACCTAAGGAAATGCTTGGCTGCCGCGTGGTGTCATTAAGCACTAATTCGCCCTTAGAACCTTAGTCGAACTTGACTTTGGCCTTTTAGAAAGTAGCGAGATGGCTGGCTTTGGTTCCGACTGAAGTTGGTTGATACTCGAAGCTACACTCATATGGACTGGACTTTCAGGACCTTTTCGGTTGGCGATTCGATTGCCGAACTGAGATAAGCGCCTTCGAGAAAGGTCAATGATATGAGCTCCCTAGAACCCGATCTTTATATAGGACAGGTTTGAACCAACTAAACTTCAGGGGGAGGGTACATACCTTTGGGCCACGTGCAAGCCTAACCATAAGGAAAATTTGTGTGACATGTGTGACTTGTTTGTGTTTGCTACTAACCTTCATTTCCTTGCAGGTTTTGTTGAAAGGACCTGTTTGTCCTTACAATCTCACACTATGCCTAACAAACTTCATTCGCATAACATCATGACATCATGACATCATAAGCATAACATGATTAACTAACCCTTTCAAGGATCTTAGGAATTTAGGGCGCACAAATTCAGGTGCTCTTATCAAGGACTGAATTCCTATCTAGGGGCAAGAGGATTTATTTTCCTCTGGCCACGTACCTTCCAATTCAAAGACTCAGTACCTATCAAGGGGCAAGAGGATTTATTTTCCTCTAGCCAGGTGCCTTCAAATTTAAGAGTATCCCGAATCAGAGGCTATGACCCACTTGATATGGTGAGCTCGATTCTCAAAAGAAGGATGTTCAAAGACAAAGTTCATATTTCTTCAAACGAAGATGCGACCAAATCATTTCTAATGTTGCTAACTAAATTCCCAAGGATCCTTGAAAACATTTCATTTGCATTCATAACATCGCATAACAGGTTTCCTATGATGGGTTTCTCATCCTTCCTCGCTGTTTATTTCAGCATCATGGATCTCGAACAATCAGTTAAGGATCTCCAAGCTCAAAACACTGAGTTCCAAGCCTTAATTCTGAATTTGTCCAAGGGGCAAGAAGAGCTGAAAGCCATGCTGACTAAAAAGAAGGATAAGAAGGGTAAGAAGACTAAGGTGAAAAAGCTTAGACCAATCTTGCAACTTAGGGATGCTGAAACCTCTGAAGACAGTGATGAGGATGAGCAAGATGATGATGCTAGTATCAAAACCGATGCAAAAAGTAACCACGATTCTGCCAAACTCTCTGAAGAAGAAGAGGACTATTACCATGAGGACGAACATCCCGATGACAAATACAAGATGTTAGAAGAGCGTCTGAAAAGTGTGGAAATTCATAAGGTACCTGGGCTGGATTTTGAAGAGCTTGGACTTGTGCCTGGGGTCGTTATTCCTCCAAAATTCAAAACTCCCGCCTTTGCTAAGTATGATGGAGTCTCTTGTCCTAAACTACACTTGAGGTCTTATGTAAGGAAGATTCAGCCTCACACTGCTGATAAGAGGCTCTGGATCCATTTCTTTCAGGAAAGCTTATCTGGAACTCAACTCGAGTGGTACTATCAACTGGAAAGTACCAACATCCATACCTGGGAAGATTTAGTTGTTGCCTTCTATAAGCAATACCAATATAATTCCGATCTCGCACCAACTCGCATGCAACTACAAAGCATGTCTATGGGACCTAAGGAAAGTTTCAAGGAGTATGCTCAGAAATGGAGAGATCTAGCTGGAAGAGTCAAACCTTCCTTGGCCGACAGAGAGATGGTAGATATGTTCATGAATACACTGACTGGTCCTTTCTATAGTCATTTGCTGGGGAGTTCATCATCTGGATTCACTGAGCTTATACTGACCGGAGAACGTGTTGAAAATGGTATCCGAAGCGGAAAAATTCAGGAGGCTACTTCTTCCGGTACTATAAAAAAGTCATACAATGGGAGGAATGAATCTGACACTGTTGGGGCAATTTTGGTCTCTAATCAAGCATCGATACAACAACAAAACAACCAACGTAAACAAAGCGCATCCAAAAGACAATTCACAAAGATCAACATGTCTTTGACTCAAGCGCTGCAACACTTGTTGAAAGCAGAATTACTTATACAGATAGCTCCTCATCCAAATCCCAACACTTCCTCCCCTCGCTATAATCCCAACGCGAGGTGTGCATATCACTCCAATAGTCCTGGACATGACACTGACAACTGTTGGACATTGAAGAATAAGATCCAAGACATGATCGATGCCGGGGAAATCAAGTTCGATCCTCCTGCAACTCCTAACGTGATCACTGCTCCCATGCCTAATCACAACAAGAGTGCTAATACTGTGGATGGCTAGAAGGATGAACTTTTTAGATCATTAGATTTACTTTCATTTGCGATTTCTTTTCCTGTTTGTTTAAACATTGAAATTATGATAGACATTATCTGTTTTAATAATCATTATCAGTGCATTGCATATGTTTGTCTTGAATAAATTATTTCGTTATCACTCATTTTAAATTATGTCTTTACTTTGCATGTGTTTTGTGATATTCAACTCCTGCTAAGCTGTAAGCCTTTTGAGGGAGGATGACGAAAATGATACCGCAACCTCATACAGTATACTTTTGAACGGACTATGTTGACGATGTACAGGCATTATTTCAATTCCTAAACAGTGGAGATATAAGGATGATAATCCCTTGTCAACCCCTTTGAGCCTAAGAAGTAGAAGTTTCTTTCTTGTACTAATTAAAACCTTTGATCATAACCTGGGGCAGGGTAGTTCTCAATTAATTTGGTTGTGCATTCTATTTTAAGAGAATAATTCAGTACATCTTTCAACAAAGGGTCTAATCACAAGCATTCATCCGCACACATCAAAGAAGTGTTGGAGATGTCAGTCAAAAGCCAATGATGTTTCATCAATCATTAAGCAAGGCAGTCATTATTTTTCAAGAGAAGAAAAAATGAAAAAACATATATACGAAGAAAAGCCTGCTAAGTCAAAAAATCAAAGACTTAGGCAAAAAAAATCAAGGCATCCCGCTGACTGTAATCTCAAAAATAAACAGTTCAGGCAAAAGTTAGGGATATCAAAAAGATGAAAACAGAGAAGTCAATAAATTCCTGAACAACACAATGTTGTGACTACCAAAGGGAAGACGTGACTGCCATCTCAAAAGTTCTCTTTGCTTGTGAACCATCAAAGGTGCAAATCCAAAAGTCTCTTGGAACCTGAATGCATAAATTGAATTAACCGAGCTTAGGACTGAAGAACATCACGCAGAGGGGGATGGGTATAAATAAATTTTGAGCCATTATCCTTTGTTTCTTAAACCGTGAACCAAGCCACGTTACAACCCTTGAAAGTCCTAACTGAAGCATGGTTAGTTCGAAAGCATGCTGTCACCAAAAGGGTATCCTGACTCCTTAAGGTTTACCACAAATGCCGAGTTGATATCACGTTTTTACAAACATCACATTGTTACAAATATCACGCTTTTTACATCTTCTGTTTAAATGCTTTCAAAAATCGAGACAAACGTATGCATTGCATCTCATGAATTCATTATTAAGCATATTCTGCTACAGAATTTGAAATGTTAGCATCAGAAAGAATTTACACAGGGTATGACTAAATGACTCAAAGTTATCCCGACCAGCAAAGATTACTCCAAGAAGAAATGTCTCCTACGTATACAAGGGGCATGGCACGTTTTTTGATCAATCTGGGGCAATCAAGTCAAGGTTCCGAGAATCTCTCAAGGATGCCAAAGCAATCAGGGGCATCATCCTAAGTCTATGATTACTAGGGGCATGTCGCCCATAGTGCACATCTCATAAAGTCCTCGCGGGGCGAATCTTTCCAAAGTTCCTACTAACTGGGGCAAATCTATGCAAGTCCAGTTTGACATCTTGATCAACATTCAGTGGCGTGTCCTAATTAAATCCAGGAATGGTAGGTACTATAATACTAGGGGCAATGTTCAAAGCATCCATGCGTTCCCGTAATTCCGATTTCACAAGATCATATCCCCACAGAGTAATCATTAAGAAGATATCTTCAAACACTCTCGACAAAGACATGGCTCCCCAACAAAGTTTACATTTTCAACACTGCTGGTTCTCCAACACTTTGCTCTCCTCCAACATAGGTTACTAATACTTTTGTCCCCAATCAGGGTCCATCAAGTTACTAATCATCCCCAAGCAAGAATCATAAATCCCCAGCTAAACATCTTCAAGACAAGATCAAACATCAAAATCACAATAATACAGAGACTTATTTTCTCAAAACACTCCAAAAGCATCAGTCATACATCATATATTCATACATTGCATACATTACCTCATAATAAATTCATACATAACATACAAGTTTCTCATTTATTTTGAGAGACTCGTCACATAAATACATGCATCATGGCATTGCATGCTGCTAACTTTGTCTTTCAGGTAAGTTCCCAAACAGACGAGTATCATCAACAAATCATTCCAATCAGATATACATTCCGGAAGCTCGAACCCCGGACATTCTGAAAATTCCAGTCAGATGAACATTCTGGAAGCATGACCCCCAGACTTCTGAAACATTCCAATCAGATATACATTCCGGAAGCTCGAACCCCGGACATTCTGAAAATTCCAGTCAGATGAACATTCTGGAAGCATGACCCCCAGACTTCTAAAACATTCTTATCAGATATACATTCCGGAAGCTCGAACCCCGGACATTCTGAACATTCCAATCAGATGCACATTCTGGAAGCGTGACCCCCAGACTTCTGAAACATTCTTATAACTCCCATCTTTTGACACTCATTCAAGACACAATTCAGAAACAATCCAAGATCTAATTCAGTTACTACGAACGGTGCTGACACGATCAATCTCCAACAAATACTTCCAGTGGATTCAGTCTAACGTACGACTCATCCTAAGTATATTCTTCAGATACGGTCTAACTACGACGTATTCTAATTCTCAGGTCTATCAAGCCGGATGGCATCTTGAAGCCCATCTCCGACCAAAGTCCCTACTTCAGCTAGGGCAAATTTCTTGGTATTCTAGTGTTCAATCATCTTCCACCTTCAGATACCGACTGGCATACCAACCACTCTACATCTTCAGGTTTAAGATAATTGAACAGGGGCAGCTGTCATACCCCAAAATTTGCCCATACATTTTTCCCCATTTCAGTACAAATCAGTACATAAAGCTCATAGACACATTCTCCTACACAAAAGCTCTGAACTAGGGTTTGATTAATTCAAAGGAAAATCATTGAACCAATGGCTCAAGGTGGTTCCATAGGGTCACCAACATCCCAAAGAATCTCCATGTAAAGTTTCAAGTCAATCAGAGCAAATTGAGTCCCTCAAATCCTGATTAGGTCAACAGTCGACTCTCAAGGGCAAAATAGTCATTTCAAATCAATATACATTCAAAGTTCAAGGTATTTGGTCAACAACATCCTCATAACCCTAAAATCATCATTTGATCAAGGGTTGATCATGATGATGCAAGGAAATATCAAAAAAGTCAAAAGACAAAAGTTACTATTTTGGGCATGAACTGACAAAGTCAACTAAACTTTGAAAATTCACCAAATATTCATACTTCATCAAAAAATTCCCACCAAAGCTCATTTTAAAGGGAATTCATTCCTCTATCCAATGGTCCAAGAATCAGAGCTCATAGGTCAATGGTTTAAGAGATATGGCTTCATACATTATAGGTCCTCTTCAAAAGTCAACAAGAAATCATCTTTTTCAAAAGAACACACAAGGAGCATGAAAAATTATTTTGATATGAGACCAAAGACACTGGTTAGAGGACTCTCTAAGGTTTCTAATAAGTCCTAGAACACTTCCATACCTCAAAAAAATTGAGGGAGTAAGGCCTTGTCAAAGTTGAGCCATTTTTGGAGGGAAAATGTGAAGGAAAAGATTCAAATAGAAACCTTTTGCAAATGAGCCCATATTATTTTTATCCAAACCTTATCCTAAGCCCATCCATGCCCAAAAAACATACCTCTCAATTTTTATATTATTTTTATTAATTATTTTATGATTTTTATATATTTAAATCATGATTTAATTATAAAATAATAAATAAATGAAAGATATGATTCTTGCTTGGTTTTTTAGTCAAGATATCAGATCAAATACAAAGCTAAGTGCCTCCTATTATCATTCTATTCGTTTATATTTAATTTATCTTCCTTTATTTTTAGGGTTAACTCATTTGCCCTCGAATCTGGTAATACACTCACGCCTTATTTGTTTCTTTATTTATTCCTAATGGTCAGAGTCGACGCTTCAGGCAAACTTTTGCCCTTAACCCTGTCAGGCAAATGCCGAGCTAAGTACCTTTTCTCTATTCTATTTTTAACTTATTATCCTATTTTCTTTATGGTTAATGAAGTTTGCCCTCGAACCGATAACGCACTCATTCTCTGTTTTCGGTCTCTTCTTCTTTTTTCTTTCTCTTTAGGGTTCGCTAATTGCCAAGCTACTAGTGTGGTAACCCTGAACCCTACTTTAAGTGTTTTTTTTTTATTTTATTATTACTTATGTCAAACCCTGATAAGGGATCCGCTGGTTACATTTTCCCGCCCCCTTTATTGCTTGATATACTGCGTGGTTAGTAATTTAGGGAGTGCAAGCCTTTAACAGAATTAGAATAACTATAATTATAAGATAAATATTATCTGAATACAACCACGTGATTGTTGCACCCACACACCTTTAGGGTAATCCTTCTCGTTGCCTTATTACTGTTGCCTGTTGCCTTTAATTGTACTAAATAGTCCAAGTCCCTCGATTCCGAGGATACCTAAAGCAATGCTGCCTTCAAAGTTATTGAAACTCCCTCGAAGCTGCCTCGGTAAAGATGATTGTCCCAAATTGCTAAGGTATCCTCGCATGATGCCTAAAGATATTAAATGACTATTATATCCTTTCCTTAGACTACCTGCCCTCTTTATGGCAAGGGACAGTCTTATGGCGAACGATTACTCTCGACGACCCTTAACATCCAAATGAAAGGCCTCCTGCCCTCTTATGGTATGGATAGATCCTTTCGCCTCGAAAAGCTAAAAGAACAAATTTTCAAACTTAGGGTAGTTGCTACTAATTGCTTGCTCTAATTCAAATTACTTTTTACACCTCTTTTTCAAATTCAAATTCAAACTCTCTTTCCATTAACTTTCAAATACTTTTCAAAAGACTACGCTTATTTACAAGCTAAAGTTCTTCTTCAAAGTTTTTACTTTTCGCACCTCCTTTTCAAACATTTCAAACAATTCAAAAGTGAGCTAAGCAATTAAGAGCCCATGGATAACCATGGATGCAAAGGGTGCCTTACACCTTCCCTTTGTATAACTTATCCCCCGAACTCAAAATCTTTTTAAAAGGTCTTTTCCTGTTCTTTTAGCCTTTCCTAAAATTGGATAAAATAAAAGTCGGTGGCGACTCATGCTTAACCGCAACATTTTCGATTATAAAAAGTCAGTTCACCGTATTACAGAACTGGCGACTCTGCTGGGGATGTTTCGATAAAAGAGGGGTTACCTTAAAAGTTTAGGAATCACTTAAATGTTTTCTATTGTTTGCTTTGTTTGTTTTACTTTTGCAGGGCTGTTGTGGGTATTCTGCTGTGTGAAAGATCCTAACCCGGATCTGAGTACCTTAGGTAAATGGCATGAGATCAGTGAGACTGCACAGCGTATACTGATGTGGTTGATCTGATGGCCATCGTTAGTGTGACACATTGGTTTGTCCTGGTGTTCCTTGGGATCCGACCTAAGGAAATGCTTGGCTGCCGCGTGGTGTCATTAAGCACTAATTCGCCCTTAGAACCTTAGTGGAACTTGACTTTGGCCTTTTAGAAAGTAGCGAGATGGCTGGCTTTGGTTCCGACTGAAGTTGGTTGATACTCGAAGCTACACTCATATGGACTGGACTTTCAGGACCTTTTCGGTTGGCGATTCGATTGCCGAACTGAGATAAGCGCCTTCGAGAAAGGTCAATGATATGAGCTCCCTAGAACCCGATCTTTATATAGGACAGGTTTGAACCAACTAAACTTCAGGGGGAGGGTACATACCTTTGGGCCACGTGCAAGCCTAACCATAAGGAAAAATTGTGTGACATGTGTGACTTGTTTGTGTTTGCTACTAACCTTCATTTCCTTGCAGGTTTTGTTGAAAGGACCTGTTTGTCCTTACAATCTCACACTATGCCTAACAAACTTCATTCGCATAACATCATGACATCATGACATCATAAGCATAACATGATTAACTAACCCTTTCAAGGATCTTAGGAATTTAGGGCGCACAAATTCAGGTGCTCTTATCAAGGACTGAATTCCTATCTAGGGGCAAGAGGATTTATTTTCCTCTGGCCACGTACCTTCCAATTCAAAGACTCAGTACCTATCAAGGGGCAAGAGGATTTATTTTCCTCTAGCCAGGTTCCTTCAAATTTAAGAGTATCCCGAATCAGAGGCTATGACCCACTTGATATGGTGAGCTCGATTCTCAAAAGAAGGATGTTCAAAGACAAAGTTCATATTTCTTCAAACGAAGATGCGACCAAATCATTTCTAATGTTGCTAACTAAATTCCCAAGGATCCTTGAAAACATTTCATTTGCATTCATAACATCGCATAACAGGTTTCCTATGATGGGTTTCTCATCCTTCCTCGCTGTTTATTTCAGCATCATGGATCTCGAACAATCAGTTAAGGATCTCCAAGCTCAAAACACTGAGTTCCAAGCCTTAATTCTGAATTTGTCCAAGGGGCAAGAAGAGCTGAAAGTCATGCTGACTAAAAAGAAGGAGAAGAAAGGTAAGAAGACTAAGGTGAAAAAGCTTAGACCAATCTTGCAACTTAGGGATGCTGAAACCTCTGAAGACAGTGATGAGGATGAGCAAGATGATGATGCTAGTATCAAAACCGATGCAAAAAGTAACCACGATTCTGCCAAACTCTCTGAAGAAGAAGAGGACTATTACCATGAGGACGAACATCCCGATGACAAATACAAGATGTTAGAAGAGCGTCTGAAAAGTGTGGAAATTCAGAAGGTACCTGGGCTGGATTTTGAAGAGCTTGGACTTGTGCCTGGGGTCGTTATTCCTCCAAAATTCAAAACTCCCGCCTTTGCTAAGTATGATGGAGTCTCTTGTCCTAAACTACACTTGAGGTCTTATGTAAGGAAGATTCAGTCTCACACTACTGATAAGAGGCTCTGGATCCATTTCTTTCAGGAAAGCTTATCTGGAACTCAACTCGAGTGGTACTATCAACTGGAAAGTACCAACATCCATACCTGGGAAGATTTAGTTGTTGCCTTCTATAAGCAATACCAATATAATTCCGATCTCGCACCAACTTGCATGCAACTACAAAGCATGTCTATGGGACCTAAGGAAAGTTTCAAGGAGTATGCTCAGAAATGGAGAGATCTAGCTGGAAGAGTCAAACCTTCCTTGGCCGACAGAGAGATGGTAGATATGTTCATGAATACACTGACTGGTCCTTTCTATAGTCATTTGCTGGGGAGTTCATCATCTGGATTCACTGAGCTTATACTGACCGGAGAACGTGTTGAAAATGGTATCCGAAGCGGAAAAATTCAGGAGGCTACTTCTTCCGGTACTATAAAAAAGTCATACAATGGGAGGAATGAATCTGACACTGTTGGGGCAATTTTGGTCTCTAATCAAGCATCGATACAACAACAAAACAACCAACGTAAACAAAGCGCATCCAAAAGACAATTCACAAAGATCAACATGTCTTTGACTCAAGCGCTGCAACACTTGTTGAAAGCAGAATTACTTATACAGATAGCTCCTCATCCAAATCCCAACACTTCCTCCCCTCGCTATAATCCCAACGCGAGGTGTGCATATCACTCCAATAGTCCTGGACATGACACTGACAACTGCTGGACATTGAAGAATAAGATCCAAGACATGATCGATGCCGGGGAAATCAAGTTCGATCCTCCTGCAACTCCTAACGTGATCACTGCTCCCATGCCTAATCACAACAAGAGTGCTAATACTGTGGATGGCTAGAAGGATGAACTTTTTAGATCATTAGATTTACTTTCATTTGCGATTTCTTTTCCTGTTTGTTTAAAAATTGAAATTATGATAGACATTATCTGTTTTAATAATCATTATCAGTGCATTGCATATGTTTGTCTTGAATAAATTATTTCGTTATCACTCATTTTAAATTATGTCTTTACTTTGCATGTGTTTTGTGATATTCAACTCCTGCTAAGCTGTAAGCCTTTTGAGGGAGGATGATGAAAATGATACCGCAACCTCATACAGTATACTTTTGAACGGACTATGTTGACGATGTACAGGCATTATTTCAATTCCTAAACAGTGGAGATATAAGGATGATAATCCCTCGTCAACCCCTTTGAGCCTAAGAAGTAGAAGTTTCTTTCTTGTACTAATTAAAACCTTTGATCATAACCTGGGGCAGGGTAGTTCTCAATTAATTTGGTTGTGCATTCTATTTTAAGAGAATAATTCAGTACATCTTTCAACAAAGGGTCTAATCACAAGCATTCATCCGCACACATCAAAGAAGTGTTGGAGATGTCAGTCAAAAGCCAATGATGTTTCATCAATCATTAAGCAAGGCAGTCATTATTTTTCAAGAGAAGAAAAAATGAAAAAACATATATACGAAGAAAAGCCTGCTAAGTCAAAAAATCAAAGAGTTAGGCAAAAAAAATCAAGGCATCCCGCTGACTGTAATCTCAAAAATAAACAGTTCAGGCAAAAGTTAGGGATATCAAAAAGATGAAAACAGAGAAGTCAATAAATTCCTGAACAACACAATGTTGTGACTACCAAAGGGAAGACGTGACTGCCATCTCAAAAGTTCTCTTTGCTTGTGAACCATCAAAGGTGCAAATCCAAAAGTCTCTTGGAACCTGAATGCATAAATTGAATTAACTGAGCTTAGGACTGAAGAACATCACGAAGAGGGGGATGGGTATAAATAAATTTTGAGCCATTATCCTTTGTTTCTTAAACCGTGAACCAAGCCACGTTACAACCCTTGAAAGTCCTAACTGAAGCATGGTTAGTTCGAAAGCATGCTGTCACCAAAAGGGTATCCTGACTCCTTAAGGTTTACCACAAATGCCGAGTTGATATCACGTTTTTACAAACATCACATTGTTACAAATATCACGCTTTTTACATCTTTTGTTTAAATGCTTTCAAAAATCGAGACAAACGTATGCATTGCATCTCATGAATTCATTATTAAGCATATTCTGCTACAGAATTTCAAATGTTAGCATCAGAAAGAATTTACACAGGGTATGACTAAATGACTCAAAGTTATCCCGACCAGCAAAGATTACTCCAAGAAGAAATGTCTCCTACGTATACAAGGGGCATGGCACGTTTTTTGATCAATCTGGGGCACTCAAGTCAAGGTTCCGAGAATCTCTCAAGGATGCCAAAGCAATCAGGGGCATCATCCTAAGTCTATGATTACTAGGGGCATGTCGCCCATCGTGCACATCTCATAAAGTCCTCGCGGGGCGAATCTTTCCAAAGTTCCTACTAACTGGGGCAAATCTATGCAAGTCCAGTTTGACATCTTGATCAACATTCAGTGGCGTGTCCTAATTAAATCCAGGAATGGTAGGTACTATAATACTAGGGGCAATGTTCAAAGCATCCATGCGTTCCCGTAATTCCGATTTCACAAGATCATATCCCCACAGAGTAATCATTAAGAAGATATCTTCAAACACTCTCGACAAAGACATGGCTCCCCAACAAAGTTTACATTTTCAACACTGCTGGTTCTCCAACACTTTGCTCTCCTCCAACATAGGTTACTAATACTTTTGTCCCCAATCAGGGTCCATCAAGTTACTAATCATCCCCAAGCAAGAATCATAAATCCCCAGCTAAACATCTTCAAGACAAGATCAAACATCAAAATCACAATAATACAGAGACTTATTTTCTCAAAACACTCCAAAAGCATCAGTCATACATCATATATTCATACATTGCATACATTACCTCATAATAAATTCATACATAACATACAAGTTTCTCATTTATTTTGAGAGACTCGTCACATAAATACATGCATCATGGCATTGCATGCTGCTAACTTTGTCTTTCAGGTAAGTTCCCAAGCAGACGAGTATCATCAATAAATCATTCCAATCAGATATACATTCCGGAAACTCGAACCCCGGACATTCTGAAAATTCCAGTCAGATGAACATTCTGGAAGCATGACCCCCAGACTTCTGAAACATTCCAATCAGATATACATTCCGGAAGCTCGAACCCCGGACATTCTGAAAATTCCAGTCAGATGAACATTCTGGAAGCATGACCCCCAGACTTCTGAAACATTCTTATCAGATATACATTCCGGAAGCTCGAACCCCGGACATTCTGAACATTCCAATCAGATGCACATTCTGGAAGCGTGACCCCCAGACTTCTGAAACATTCTTATAACTCCCATCTTTTGACACTCATTCAAGACACAATTCAGAAACAATCCAAGATCTAATTCAGTTACTACGAACGGTGCTGACACGATCAATCTCCAACAAATACTTCCCAGTGGATTCAGTCTAACGTACGACTCATCCTAAGTATATTCTTCAGATACGGTCTAACTACGACGTATTCTAATTCTCAGGTCTATCAAGCCGGATGGCATCTTGAAGCCCATCTCCGACCAAAGTCCCTACTTCAGCTAGGGCAAATTTCTTGGTTTTCTAGTGTTCAATCATCTTCCACCTTCAGATACCGACTGGCATACCAACCACTCTACATCTTCAGGTTTAAGATAATTGAACAGGGGCAGCTGTCATACCCCAAAATTTGCCCATACATTTTTCCCCATTTCAGTACAAATCAGTACATAAAGCTCATAGACACATTCTCCTACACAAAAGCTCTGAACTAGGGTTTGATTAATTCAAAGGAAAATCATTGAACCAATGGCTCAAGGTGGTTCCATAGGGTCACCAACATCCCAAAGAATCTCCATGTAAAGTTTCAAGTCAATCAGAGCAAATTGAGTCCCTCAAATCCTGATTAGGTCAACAGTCGACTCTCAAGGGCAAAATAGTCATTTCAAATCAATATACATTCAAAGTTCAAGGTATTTGGTCAACAACATCCTCATAACCCTAAAATCATCATTTGATCAAGGGTTGATCATGATGATGCAAGGAAATATCAAAAAAGTCAAAAGACAAAAGTTACTATTTTGGGCATGAACTGACAAAGTCAACTAAACTTTGAAAATTCACCAAATATTCATACTTCATCAAAAAATTCCCACCAAAGCTCATTTTAAAGGGAATTCATTCCTCTATCCGATGGTCCAAGAATCAAAGCTCATAGGTCAATGGTTTAAGAGATATGGCTTCATACATTATAGGTCCTCTTCAAAAGTCAACAAGAAATCATCTTTTTCAAAAGAACACACAAGGAGCATGAAAAATTATTTTGATATGAGACCAAAGACACTGGTTAGAGGACTCTCTAAGGTTTCTAATAAGTCCTAGAACACTTCCATACCTCAAAAAAATTGAGGGAGTAAGGCCTTGTCAAAGTTGAGCCATTTTTGGAGGGAAAATGTGAAGGAAAAGATTCAAATAGAAACCTTTTGCAAATGAGCCCATATTATTTTTATCCAAACCTTATCCTAAGCCCATCCATGCCCAAAAAACATACCTCTCAATTTTTATATTATTTTTATTAATTATTTTATGATTTTTATATATTTAAATCATGATTTAATTATAAAATAATAAATAAATGAAAGATATGATTCTTGCTTGGTTTTTTAGTCAAGATATCAGATCAAATACAAAGCTAAGTGCCTCCTATTATCATTCTATTCGTTTATATTTAATTTATCTTCCTTTATTTTTAGGGTTAACTCATTTGCCCTCGAATCTGGTAATACACTCACGCCTTATTTGTTTCTTTATTTATTCCTAATGGTCAGAGTCGACGCTTCAGGCAAACTTTTGCCCTTAACCCTGTCAGGCAAATGCCGAGCTAAGTACCTTTTCTCTATTCTATTTTTAACTTATTATCCTATTTTCTTTATGGTTAATGAAGTTTGCCCTCGAACCGATAACGCACTCATTCTCTGTTTTCGGTCTCTTCTTCTTTTTTCTTTCTCTTCAGGGTTCGCTAATTGCCAAGCTACTAGTGTGGTAACCCTGAACCCTACTTTAAGTGTTTTTTTTATTTTATTATTACTTATGTCAAACCCTGATAAGGGATCCGCTGGTTACATTTTCCCGCCCCCTTTATTGCTTTATATACTGCGTGGTTAGTAATTTAGGGAGTGCAAGCCTTTAACAGAATTAGAATAACTATAATTATAAGATAAATATTATCTGAATACAACCACGTGATTGTTGCACCCACACACCTTTAGGGTAATCCTTCTCGTTGCCTTATTACTGTTGCCTGTTGCCTTTAATTGTACTAAATAGTCCAAGTCCCTCGATTCCGAGGATACCTAAAGCAATGCTGCCTTCAAAGTTATTGAAACTCCCTCGAAGCTGCCTCGGTAAAGATGATTGTCCCAAATTGCTAAGGTATCCTCGCATGATGCCTAAAGATATTAAATGACTATTATATCCTTCCCTTAGACTACCTGCCCTCTTTATGGCAAGGGACAGTCTTATGGCGAACGATTACTCTTGACGACCCTTAACATCCAAATGAAAGGCCTCCTACCCTCTTATGGTATGGATAGATCCTTTCGCCTCGAAAAGCTAAAAGAACAAATTTTCAAACTTAGGGTAGTTGCTACTAATTGCTTGCTCTAATTCAAATTACTTTTTACACCTCTTTTTCAAATTCAAATTCAAACTCTCTTTCCATTAACTTTCAAATACTTTTCAAAAGACTACGCTTATTTACAAGCTAAAGTTCTTCTTCAAAGTTTTTACTTTTCGCACCTCCTTTTCAAACATTTCAAACAATTCAAAAGTGAGCTAAGCAATTAAGAGCCCATGGATAACCATGGATGCAAAGGGTGCCTTACACCTTCCCTTTGTATAACTTATCCCCCGAACTCAAAATCTTTTTAAAAGGTCTTTTCCTGTTCTTTTAGCCTTTCCTAAAATTGGATAAAATAAAAGTCGGTGGCGACTCATGCTTAACCGCAACATTTTCGATTATAAAAAGTCAGTTCACCGTATTACAAAGTGGATCCACAGTCTTTTGTCTCCAGTATGAGGTTGGATCTTCCTCACATAAGACCTCAAGTGTAGTTTAGGACAGGAGACTCCATCATACTTAGCAAAGGCGGGAGTTTTGAATTTTGGAGGAATAACGACCCCAGGAACGAGTCCAAGCTCTTCAAAATCCAGCCCAGGTACCTTCTGAATTTCCACGCTTCTCAGACGCTCTTCTAACATCTTGTATTTGTCATCAGGATGTTCATCCTCATGGTGATAGTCCTCTTCTTCTTCAGAGGGTTCGGCAGAATCATGGTTACTTTTTGCATCAGTTTTGATACTAGCATCATCATCTTGCTCATCCTCATCACTGTCTTCAGAGGGTTCAGCATCCCTGAGTTGCAAGATCGGTCTAAGCTTTTTCCCCAGAGTCTTCTTACCTTTCTTCTTCTTCTTGGTCAGGAGTGTCTTTAGTTCATCTTGCCCCTTGGACAAGTTCAGGATCAGATCTTGAAACTGGGCGTTCTGAGCTTGAAGGTCTTTGACTGATTGCTCGAGATTCATGATGCTGAAATAAACAGCGAGGTGGTAAGAAACCTGTGGTGGAAACCTGTGATGCAATGTTATGAATGCAGATGCAATACTTCCAAGGATCTCTGGAAATTTAGTTAGCAACATTGGAACATGATTCGATCGCTTCTTCGTCTGAAGAACTCTGATTTTTTTGGATGTTCTTCTATGGGAATCAAGCTCACCATATCCAGTGGGTCATAGCCTCTGATTCAGGAACTTCTGAATTTGAAGGTACATGGCTAGAGGAAAATAAATCCTCTTGCCCCTTGATAAGAATTCAGTCCTTGATAAGAGCACCTGAATTTGTGCGCCCTAAATTCCTAAGATCCTTGAAAGGGTTAGTTAAATCATGTTATGCTTATGATGTCATGATGTCATAAATGTTATGCGAATGCAGTTCATTAGGCACAACGTGAGATAGTAAGGACGAGTGAGTCCCACAAGAAAAACCTGCAAGAAAACCAAAGGGTTAGTAGCAAGCACAGACAAGTCACACAAGTGTCCTTAGGTTTAAAGGCTTGCGTGAAGTTCGTAGGTAAGTACCCTTCCCACTGAAGTTAAGTTGGTTCAACCTGTCCTAGAATAGTAACCGGGTTCTATGGTGCTCATATCCCTGATCTTTCTCGCGGGCATTGTCTCAACATGGCACTCGATCGGCCAGCCAAAAACATCCCTAGAGTCCAATCTCAATGAGTGTAGCATCGAGTATCAACCGACTTCAGTCAGGAATCCAAAGCCAACTATCTCGCTACTTCCTATAGGCCAAAGTCAAGTTCAACTAAGGTTCTAAGGGCGACTTAGTGCTTGTGACACCACGCGGTAGCCAAATGTCTCCTCGATCATATTCAAGGGCCATCAGGACAAACCAAAGCGTCGCACTAATGGTGGCCACCAGTTCAACCATAACGATACATGTCGTACAGCCTCCCTGGTCTCATGCTACATACCTAAGGTACACTAGATCCGGGTGTAGGATCTTTCACACAGCAGAATACCCAAAACAACCTTCAGAATATAAATCAAACAAATCAAACAATTTAAAGTGATCCTAGCTCTAAGGTAACCCCTCTTTTATTCGAAAGCATCCCCAGCAGAATCGCCAGTTCTGTAATACGGTGAACTGACTTTAACGAAATGTCGCGGTAAGCAAGAGTCGCCACCGACTTTTATTTTATCCAATTGGAAAGGCAAAAAGAACAGAAAAGACCTTTGAAAGATTTTGAGTTCGGGGGGTAGGTTATACAAAGGGAAGGTGTAAGGCACCCTTTGCATCCATGGTTATCCACGGGCTCTTAATTTCTTAGCTCACTTTGTTGGTTTGTTTGAAATGTTTGAAAGAGTGTCGTGTGTGAATAGTAAAAACTTCGTTAAGGACTTTAGCTTGTAAATAAGCGTAGCCTTGTTTTGAAATTGTTTTTGGAAAGAGGTGTGAAAAGTAATTTGATTTTGAATTGATTGTGAGCAAGCAATTAAGAACTACCTACCCTAAGTTTGTCTTTCGTGTTCTTTAAGTCTTTCGTTTGAAAGGATCTATCCATACCATGAGAGGGTAGGAAGTCTTTCAATTGGATTTGAAGGGTCATCGAGAAATCGTTCGCCATAAGACTGTCCCTTGCCATAAAGAGGGCAGGTAGTCTAAGGGAGGATATAATAGTCATTTTATCTTTTTAGGCATCATGCGAGGATACCTTAGCAATAGGGACGAGGCAACATCGAGGGAGTTTCAATAACTTTGAAGGCAACATTGCTTTAGGTATCCTCGGAATCGAGGGACTTGACTATTTTAAGGCATAATTCGTAAGGCAACAGGCAACAAGAAGGGCTACCCTAAAGGTGTGTGGGTGCAACAATCACGTGATTCAATTCGATTATATTTATCTTGTATCATTAGTGATTCTACGTTTAGTTCATGGTTGCACTCCCTATTTTACTAACCATGCAGTTTAAAATTGTGGAAATTAAAGGCAGGAATTAAAATATTGGCTATTACAATAAACACCTGCGGGGATGGGGGAATTAAAACAAAAATTAATAAATATGAATAATTAACTTAATCAACTTCATCTTGAGCCTTAATCTTCCTCGAACCCTTGATTAACTCTGATATCTGACAATTAAACGGAAAACAAAATGGGTGAGTGTAGGAGGTATTCATCGACATTTGAAAATAAATCCTAATGTATATTACAAGGCAAAATAAAAATTAAAATAATATTTAAACAAAAAAATAAAAAAGAGCCAGAAACTTAACTTTCGATTGGTGGGGCGCGTAGCTGAAAAACCTTTGATTAACCCTGAAAATATTAAGAATGAAAAAGAGAAAGGTTAGTGTATTAACTAATCTAAACCCTAAAAAGTTTACAAATCCTGATCCTGAACCTAACTTTATTCAAGAAAACTTATGGTGACCTACAAGGTTTGTAAGGCTAAAAGATGCATTAGTGGATAACACCTACCAATAGCAGTGATTAGTTATCATGCTAAAATCAGGGTTTAAGGCATAAAAATAATTTTAATTAGCCCAAAATTAAATTGTTGTCCCAAAATAATTATTAGCTTGAAAAATAATTAGGTTTAATATTATAAGAAAAAAATCGGATTTTCGATTAAATAATCAATAGTTATAATTTTATTATAAAACTAATTTATTAAAATAAAATAAATAAAAAAGTTATAATAAAAAAAAGAATGAAAAGGAACATAAATAAGATTGTTTAGGTAATTAAAATTAAAAAGATAATAAAAAATACTTAGCTCTGATTATGTGTGATGCACATATAGAGGTGTATGGTGGAACTTCGTCCTGGTAGGCGTTAGATCTGCTTGGATTGCAATCTGATGGTTGCCGGAGAGAGGTGCATCGTGGGGATGTGAGGATGCTGCACTGGATCTGTTGAAACAAAATATTGAAAAAATAACATGCGTGGGGTGGGGATCGAACCCCGTCCCTCACGCACAAAGGCTTTACGCACTCCCCTTTACCACTGAGCCAAGTTGCTTTTGTTGATAATAACGTGGGACGTGATTTACATAAGCGATCAGACATGTCTAAAATTAAAAGAAAACAAAATCACACGCCCAGTATAATCATCTTCTTCATTGTGTTTCTGAACATAAACCAAACTTTTGGCTACGGTTCTTGCTGTGTGGCCATAGGCTCCTATCATCCCAACCTGCAAATCAACATCAATAAACACACAAAAATATTCCAGACTAATTATAAGAAACATCGCGGACCCATTGAACTCATCAATTGGACCTGGAATCGTTTCCAATTGAAATCCCTTTTTGGAGCAACCGAAATCCTAAATATGGCATCAATCAAAACCTGCACTTAAAATACAATCAAACTACCCAGATCACTTGTAATCATCATCCCAAACACAAATATATAATTAAATCACGGTAAAAACGTGTGTATGTATGAAATCGAAATTGGGAAATTTGCTCAAACCGTGACCGATGACAGGTGCGATTCTGGAAGTGCTTGATGACTTGTAGTAACCCAGAATGCTTCAGAGAAGGTCGACGACTTGACCTTGATGCTTGGAACGCCTTTAATCAACCTGTGCTTTTATCTGCTATGTAGCTTTTTTCACGATTTTTTTGAAGCTTGGAATAAGGGTTTGGCCGCCGAAAATCCTTCTCCTAGCATTTGGAATCATTGTCAATATATAAGGGACTGAATTAGGTTAATCAATTTGAATCAAATCTTCCTAAATGGTGAGATTGATATTTGATTTCAATCATGTGCCATTCTTTCCAAATTGGCTTCAATCCCTTCTAATTACCATCCAACGAAAATCCTTGTGATTCAAGACAATTGAAAAACCTTATAGAATAATATGGACCAAATTTTATGCCTAAAAGGATTCACTTATTATTTTATATGATTTACTTTGCTTAAATTGAATTTTAAATGACTAAAAAATCAAAATAAAATAGAGTAAATAGAAACAAGAGCGTGGGATTGGTCTCTTTCCTGTTTCCAATCCTTTTCCACAAAATTTTGATCACAATAGATGTATTTGGATGATTGGATTTGATTGAAAAATCAATCTTTGGTTTTAAAAAGTAATTCCTCATATTTATAATGATTTTTCATATTTAAATGAATTAAAAATTCAAATAAACAAGATAAATATTATGAAAATAAAATAATTAATTTAAAAGATAATTATAAGGCCCATGGACATGTTTGAAATCCAAAAGTTGGGCCCAAAGGTTCCAAAATCCAAACTTCTTCATTTTGCATTTTGTGCATTTGGAAGGAGAGATGAGATGGGCAAATTTTGGGGTATGACACATAGCAACGTCATTTAGGCCAGAACTTTCAGCGATTCTAATAGTATCAAAGACTCTTTTGAGATTCCTCTTTACCATTTCAAAAATTACACCAATAGGGTATAAACGGCGGGATTTTATTTTGGTTAAGGGAGAGTCAGGGTTAGGGACAGAATATGGTTGAGGCTCTCTATCCAACCGATAAGAAGATTCTGCTTCATTGTCAGAGTCCAACACTACCATTTCAGCTTCATGAAGAGGCTTGGGAGTGTAGTTGCAATCACGTAGCAGTTGCTCATGTGATGCAGAGTCTGGAAGATCAGAAACACATGGGTTGTTTTGAGAGGTGGAAGGAATGGGTTCATAGTTGGCATGGGGAGGAGGTTGAGAAGTAGATATATTTGTGTGAGGTGTAAAGAGAGTTTGTAGGGGTGGTATATCAAGAACAGGATTATCAAGGACCTGGTCAGAAGCAGGATTGGTTGATGGTGGAGAAAAAGGAATGAGAGCATCTAGAATGGGTGAAGGAGGAGGAGTAAGGATTTTGGTTACAGGAGAAGTGGGAGGTGTAAGAACATGGACATTGATGGGTGATTCTGATGGGGCTTTATCTGGTTCAGGGGTTTGGGCAACAACTATTGGTGCAACTTCTGAATGTAAAGCAGGAATAGAATCAGGTTTAGAGAGATGTATACCTTTGGATACCTTCTGAACAGCTTCGAACACAGCCTCAAGCTTCTTCTGCTTCTTACTCTTCTGCTCTTCAACAATCTTTGCTTTACCACGAGAGATTTCTCTCTTTCTGGCAGATTCTAGAGCTTCCTTCTTATTTTCAACAACATTCTGACCTTCAACTGCTTGAGTTGTTGGTCCTTGCGAGACTTCTACTTGCTGATTCACAGCTTCTTGAACAACCTCTTCTTTATCGGAGTCATCTATTATCAGCTTCCTTTTTCTGATCTTCTTCTTCTCAACATCTTTAACATTTTCAACAATTTTATTTGACTTCTTCTTCTTTTTCTTATCAGCAGCTTCTTTCTTATTCTTTTCAAATTCAATTGAAACATCCTAAACAACTTCGACAACAACTTCTTCTAGAACAACCTCTTTATGTGAATACAAGATTACACTCAAAGATGTTTTTGATTTATGGCAAACTCAAATGAGCATTCAAACAACAAGGAGGAATTTGATCACTCATGAAAGCACAAGGTGATCCACTATGCATATAAGTCGACTCAACACAAGCTGGACATGAAAAATGCAGAAAATCAGCAGTTAGGTCGACCTACTGTCAACCTAGGTCGACCTAAAATGAAGGAAAATCCATATACCTCTGCTAGGTCGACTCACAGACCATTTAGGTCGACTCAAAATGAAGAAATCTTCATATCAGTCTGCTAGGTCGACCTACATGGCAACTAGGTCGACCTAATCTGTGAAAATGTCCCCAGAATGCATCAGAAGAGGATTCTGGTCGACCTACTCCTTCAACAGGTCGACCTAACTGGGAGCAAAATTCTGCAAGCTCTGTTAGGTCGACCTAAGCACTACAAGTGGTCGACCTAACTGATCAAGAAAGTTCAAAAATCAGTTTTTCTTGGTTCTAACTGTTATGCAATCATATATATTATGCAAGGGTAATTATTCAAGCAACACCAACGACTGAAAGATACATAAACGCTTCTCATCTTCGTTCTTCATCATCTCCAACACAATTACACATAATCATTCTTGCGTTGCGGGTTAGTGATGAGTTCGATAACGTCCATGGAACGGAATTGAAGATTCCTAGTGGGTGAAGGTTTGTGGGGTTTGTTGGTGAATAAAATCTGCGGGTTTTGTCCTCCACGACGGGTGGTTCTTGGGGGTTTTTATCAAGAGGCGTTCATTGAGGATTCGGCTGAGTGTAACGATTGAGGAACGGGGAGTTCAAGGAATCAAGACACTGCAGAAGGGAATCAAAGTGAAGCTCTTGGATAACCTTGATCTGGCTTAAGATTAAGGGGGAAGAAGATTCAAAGGATCGACATAATTGGTTTATCGTTTATCGCTTTGTCATCTTCTTTGTACATATACTTTCAACATTAATGAAAGATTACCCAATTTCAATTTGGAATTGGGGGCAGACGTAGTCGTAGCGAGGACGATCGACGAACTGCCTAAACAAATATCGTGTTCTTGTCGCTTTTACTTTCTCTTTTACTTTCTGTTCATAATTGGTTATAAGTGCAAAATTGATCAACGATTCGAGTGTTAAAATTGTGAATTAAAGTTCTGCACAAACATCACAATTCACCACAACTTGAATCACTATCAATTTGAACGTATCACCAAGTGTTTGTGTTTTTGCTTAATCCAATCTTACTGCATTGAAAATCAAAATTGTCAATCTAGAAGTTAATTGGTTTTCAGTTGTAAAACGTACTGTTTAGCTATCATATTACTTCACCATCAATTCCACTTACTCTTTGGTTTTGAAACACATACGACCTTTGCAATAGCGGTCCAGAATAGACGCAAGTCGATTCAGAACCGCTTTCGCTCGAGTCAGTAGAAAAATCCTTAAAAACTTAGTGAGATCTATTCACCCCCCTCTAGATCTCTAGGCCAACGTCTAACAAGTGGCATCAAGAGCTCTGGTTTATTCCGTGCTTCGTGAAACACTTATTGGAAAGATGGCCTCTGGACCTAAAGGGGCTCATAATAGAGCTCCAGTTTTCAACGGAGAAAACTACGGCTATTGGAAGGATTGTATGTGTGTCCATATCAATGCAATTGATAGGAACATCTGGACAGCTATTGTCAATGGTCCATTTCAGATCACTATGACAAATGCAGCTGGTGCAGTTGTTCCAAAACCAGAAGATACTTGGAATGCTGAAGATGAAAAGAAATATGCATACGATTGGAAAGCGAGAAACATTCTAATCTCAGCTCTAGGAGTTGATGAATACTATCGCGTTTCCCATTGTAGATCAGCTAAAGCTATGTGGGACACATTGCAAGTTGCCCACGAGGGAACGGATGATGTCAAACTAGCTAGGATCAATACGTTAACTCAAGAGTTCGAACTTTTCCACATGGAAGATGGTGAAACCATCGAAAGCATGCAGAAAAGATTCGTTCACCTGAAAAATCGATTAAATTCTCTTGATAGACCTGTTTCCAATGCAGTTGCTACTAACAAAATCTTAAGGTGTTTGAACAGGGAATGGCAGCCCAAAGTTACAGCAATTAAGGAAGCAAATGATCTCAACACTTTAGACATTACCACTCTCTTTGGTAAACTAGAGGAACATGAACAGCATCTTAAATGCCTTGACATGCATGAGAAGAGGACAAAGAAAGAAAAGAACATGGAGAAAGAGGTAGAGAAGAAGTCAATAGCTCTAAAAGCTTCGAGCTCCAAGACCTCAAAACGAGAGCCAAAGGATAGTGACACAAGTGATGACGAAGACTCCGATGATGAGGAAATGGGACTGTTTGTGCGAAGATACAACAAATATCTAAAGAAAAATGGAGCAAAACATTCCGACAAAGGATTGATCAACTATAGAAAGCAATCAAACATGTTCAAACAAGATGACGACAACAAAGGAAAGATCAAAGGTCTTTGCTTCAATTGTGGGAAAGCCGGTCACTACAAACCGGATTGTCCATACCTTAAGAAAGAAAAGGAGAAGAACCAAAGCAAAGGTCATAACAAATCTAAAAGAGCTTACATAGCATGGGAAAGTGATTCATCTAGTGAAAGCTCGTCAAGCGATGAAGAAGAATCAGCAAACCTATGTTTCATGGCTCATCAAAACAAGAAAAAGAAAGCTGTAAGTCATCTTAAACCTGAACTCGTAGATAAGGTATCTCATTCTCAACTAAAACTTGCTTTTGAAGAATTACATAGAGATGCAATTAAAGCTTTCAAACTTTTGGCCTCAAATAAGAAAATATTTTCATATCTTGAATCAAAAGTTGAGAAAACCGAAAGGGATATGGAAGCTTTAAAACAATCTATGCTAGACATTCAAAAGGACAAAGTTGAATTAGATCCTACATCATGGTTTGGTTGTGAGACATGTCACATTTGGCAAAAAGAAGTGAGAGATCTAAAAGCCAAGTTAGACAAGGCTCTACAACCAAAAGTGACTTTTGCGGTTGATCCAAACAAGTTCAAAAGATCGTATACTCCTTTATATAGTAAATACACTTTTGTACCAAAAGTATCAACTAGCAAAACTCCATATTCTCATCATATTACCTGTCATTATTGTTGCAAAAAGGGACATACCATTGAAAAATGCAAATTTAGGAGAATTTTAGTTCCTAAAGGAGTATTTCAATGGTTGCCTAAGTGCAACAAATTGTGTACTCACTACCAAGGACCCAATGAAAATTGGGGACCTCCCTCTTTAAATTAATCTTGCAGGAAAAGTGTCTTGACATTGCCGAAAGGTTGTGGTTCCTTGATAGCGGATGTTCAAGACACATGACTGGAGACCTATCTCTTTTCGTTGAGTTTCAAGCAAAGAAAAAGGGGTATGTCACCTATGGAGATAACAATCGGGGAGCCATACTTGGTAAAGGAAGTGTAGGTAACCCTTCTACCACTACTATAACTGATGTGCTGCTAGTAGAAGGTCTTAAACATAATCTTTTAAGTATAAGTCAATTGTGCGACAAAGATTTTAAAGTAATGTTTACAAATTCTGGATGCACAATTGAACATACTAAGAAAAGAGACATTATGTTTAAGGGCTTAAGAGTAAACAACATTTACATGCTAAACTTGGATGAGGTATCTAAGTCTAGTACCAAATGTCTAGTTGCTCTAGGCGATGACTCATGGCTTTGGCATAGACGTCTCGCCCACATAAATTTTGACTTACTAAATAAAGTTGTCTCAAAAGATTTAGTAATCGGCTTACCCAAAATGAAGTTTTCAAAAGATCATCTATGTGATGCTTGTCAAAAGGGAAAGCAAACAAAAATCTCTTTTAAATCAAAGAACGTGGTTTCAACATCACGCCCTCTTGAGCTACTTCACATGGATCTCTTTGGCCCTTCAAGGACTAAAAGCATAGGTGGAAACACCTATGGTTTTGTCATTGTCGATGATTACTCGAGATTTTGTTGGACAATCTTTTTACCTAGTAAGGATCAAACTTTTCCAGCCTTTACACAATTTGCAAGATTATGTCAAAACAAAATGAACAACAAAATAGTTGCAATTCGAAGTGATCACGGTGGAGAATTTGAAAACATTTCTTTTGAAAAATACTGTGATAAACATGGAATTGAGCATAACTTTTCAGCTCCTAGAACACCTCAACAAAACGGAGTAGTTGAACGTAAAAATCGAGTTCTAGAGGAGCTGGCAAGAACAATGCTAAATGAGGGTAATCTACCAAAGTATTTCTGGGCTGACGCGATTAGTACAGCATGTTATGTTTTGAATAGGATAACAATACGTCCTATACTGAACAAAACTCCCTATGAATTACTAAAGGGTAGAAAACCAAATGTATCTCATCTCCATGTATTCGGTTGCAAGTGTTTTGTTTTGAACAATGGTAAGGATAATCTTGGCAAATTCGATGCTAAAGCTGATGAGGGCATATTCCTTGGTTACTCTCAATCTAGCAAAGCATATCGAATATATAATAAGAGATTACTTATAGTAGAAGAGTCAGTACATGTTTCTTTTGATGAATCTTATGCAAAATATGTCGAGAAAGGTCTTTCATTTAATGGTGCAGGCCCATCCACTGAAGACATTGTCAAGGATAAGGAAGATGAGGATGAGAGTATTGTAAAGAAAGATGCTGAGAGAGAGAAAGATGAGTCTCACAATGAAAATGAAAAAGAAAGCATCTCAAACAATGAAGAACTTCCCAAGGCCTGGACAAACGTGAAAGACCATCCAATTGACAATATAATAGGAGACATCTCAAGGGGCGTTACAACACGCTCAAAGATAAGTAACTTCTGCCATCATTTTGCTTTTGTTTCACAAGTTGAGCCGAAAAACGCTAAGGACGCATTACTTGATGAGCATTGGCTAATGGCCATGCAAGAAGAATTAAACCAATTTAAACGGAATGATGTTTGGGACTTAGTCCCTCATCCGGGAGATCATCAAGTAATAGGCACTAGATGGGTTTTTCGTAACAAACTTGATGAAAACGGTGTTATTACTAGAAACAAAGCTAGATTAGTTGCTCAAGGTTACAATCAAGAGGAAGGTATTGATTATGAAGAGACATACGCTCCTGTAGCACGTCTCGAAGCTATTCGCCTCTTACTTGCTTATGCTTGTTCTAAAGACTTCAAACTATTCCAAATGGATGTTAAGAGTGCCTTTCTAAATGGCTATATAAATGAAGAAGTCTATGTTGCTCAGCCACCCGGCTTTGAGAATTACATGTATCTAACTCATGTTTATAAGCTGAAACGTGCTCTATACGGCCTTAAACAAGCCCCTCGGGCTTGGTATGAACGTTTGAGCAAATTTCTCCTTAGTCAAGGGTACTCTAGAGGTAAAGTTGATACTACTCTCTTTATTAAAAGAAAAGATAAGGATATTCTCTTAGTCCAAATTTATGTAGATGATATTATATTTGGGTCCACTAATGCAAAACTTGTCAAAGACTTTTCTAAGCTTATGCAGAGTGAATTTGAGATGAGTCTCATGGGTGAGCTAAATTTCTTCCTTGGCCTACAAATCAAGCAACTCAGTCATGGAACGTTTGTGAATCAAACTAAATATTGTACGGAGCTGCTCAAAAGATTTGGAATGAGTGAAGCAAAGGAAATTGACACACCTATGGCAACAAATACAAATCTAGACAAAGATGAGAAAGGTAAAGAGGTTGACGTGAAATTATACCGAGGTATGATATGCTCACTATTGTATCTTACTGCCTCAAGACCAGACATTATGTTTAGTGTGTGTATGTGTGCAAGATATCAATCTTGTCCAAAAGAATCTCACTTGAAAGCTGTCAAAAGAATTCTGCGATATTTACGTGGAACTACTACATATGGTCTATGGTATCCAAAAGGAAATGAGTGTCATTTGGTAGGATTCTCCGATTCAGATTTTGCTGGCTGCAAATCCGATAGAAAAAGCACCAGTGGAACGTGTCATCTATTCTCAAACTCATTAATAAGTTGGCATAGTAAGAAACAAGTATCGGTTGCATTATCCACTGCTGAGGAAGAATATGTAGCTGCTGGAAGCTGCTGTGCACAAATATTATGGCTCAAGCAACAACTTCTTGACTTTGGCATTAAGCTTGATCACATACCTATCATGTGCGACAACACAAGCGCCATAAACTTGAGTAAAAATCCTGTCTTACACTCACGTACCAAACATATTGAAATAAGGCATCACTTTCTATGAGATCATGTAGAGAAAGGAGACGTTACTTTTGAACATGTAGAAAGCAAGAAGCAACTAGCTGACATCTTCACCAAACCGCTAGCAACGGAGCAATATTTCAACATTCGTAGGGAATTAGGGATACTCGATATCTCTAATTTGGGCTAATTACGTTTGTTTTCTCTTAATATTATTTCTTTACTTTATGTATATATCTATTTGTCTTGCTAACAATTTTTTAGCATAAAGGTAGCTCATCATCAAGCCAGGCGTCATATTGAAAAAGCGGTAACGCAATTGGTGTTCACTTCCAAAAATATTATTGATACTATAATATGCTATCAATTAACATGCTTATAGTGACCTCATGCATAAAAACTGCTCCTGCTCACATATGTGTCTCATTCTACCATTAACTACCTTTTACCTACTATACTATACATGCTAGCATTATTATCTATGGTTCTCTTGTTACTCTTCTATTCTCCTGTTTTCTCTTTTTGATGTTGACAAAGGGGGAGATAGATGCTGAGCGTACGGGGGAGCATAGATGCTGAGCGTACGGGGGAGCTTTGTTGAGAGATTGCCCTGTTGAGAGATAGATGCCGGATGTACGGGGGAGCCTTGTTGAGTCTGTGTCACTTACTACCAAAGCTTTTGACTATTGGTTTGCCATCATCAAAAAGGGGGAGTATGTGAATACAAGATTACACTCAAAGATGTTTTTGATTTATGGCAAACTCAAATGAGCATTCAAACAACAAGGAGGAATTTGATCACTCATGAAAGCACAAGGTGATCCACTATGCATATAAGTCGACTCAACACAAGCTGGACATGAAAAATGCAGAAAATCAGCAGTTAGGTCGACCTACTGTCAACCTAGGTCGACCTAAAATGAAGGAAAATCCATATACCTCTGCTAGGTCGACTCACAGACCATTTAGGTCGACTCAAAATGAAGAAATCTTCATATCAGTCTGCTAGGTCGACCTACATGGCAACTAGGTCGACCTAATCTGTGAAAATGTCCCCAGAATGCATCAGAAGAGGATTCTGGTCGACCTACTCCTTCAACAGGTCGACCTAACTGGGAGCAAAATTCTGCAAGCTCTGTTAGGTCGACCTAAGCACTACAAGTGGTCGACCTAACTGATCAAGAAAGTTCAAAAATCAGTTTTTCTTGGTTCTAACTGTTATGCAATCATATATATTATGCAAGGGTAATTATTCAAGCAACACCAACGACTGAAAGATACATAAACGCTTCTCATCTTCGTTCTTCATCATCTCCAACACAATTACACATAATCATTCTTGCGTTGCGGGTTAGTGATGAGTTCGATAACGTCCATAGAACGGAATTGAAGATTCCTAGTGGGTGAAGGTTTGTGGGGTTTGTTGGTGAATAAAATCTGCGGGTTTTGTCCTCCACGACGGGTGGTTCTTGGGGGTTTTTATCAAGAGGCGTTCATTGAGGATTCGGCTGAGTGTAACGATTGAGGAACGGGGAGTTCAAGGAATCAAGACACTGCAGAAGGGAATCAAAGTGAAGCTCTTGGATAACCTTGATCTGGCTTAAGATTAAGGGGGAAGAAGATTCAAAGGATCGACATAATTGGTTTATCGTTTATCGCTTTGTCATCTTCTTTGTACATACTACTTTCAACATTAATGAAAGATTACCCAATTTCAATTTGGAATTGGGGGCAGACGTAGTCGTAGCGAGGACGATCGACGAACTGCCTAAACAAATATCGTGTTCTTGTCGCTTTTACTTTCTCTTTTACTTTCTGTTCATAATTGGTTATAAGTGCAAAATTGATCAACGATTCGAGTGTTAAAATTGAGAATTAAAGTTCTGCACAAACATCACAATTCACCACAACTTGAATCACTATCAATTTGAACGTATCACCAAGTGTTTGTGTTTTTGCTTAATCCAATCTTACTGCATTGAAAATCAAAATTGTCAATCTAGAAGTTAATTGGTTTTCAGTTGTAAAACGTACTGTTTAGCTATCATATTACTTCACCATCAATTCCACTTACTCTTTGGTTTTGAAACACATACGACCTTTGCAATAGCGGTCCAGAATAGACGCAAGTCGATTCAGAACCGCTTTCGCTCGAGTCAGTAGAAAAATCCTTAAAAACTTAGTGAGATCTATTCACCCCCCTCTAGATCTCTAGGCCAACGTCTAACACTCTTTAACAGTAGCAGCAACTACATTCTGAACTACCTTCACCTGATTATCAGAAGGATGATCGAATTTTCTTTTGGTCCTTCTTTCCTTCTTTTCAGTAGCTTGAGGAGCAGCTTCTGAAACATCTTCTGAGGCAGCAGCCCTAGAGGTAGAGGTTTTCTTGCGGCCTACTTTAGCAGGAGCACCTTTTTCTTGATCTTTTGCTCCCTCATCTTCCTTGAGTGACTTCAGGTATCTAGATCTGACTCCTGGTACCTCACTTCTGAAGAAAGGTTCAAAGTCAGCAAGAATAGGATCTCTTCTGCTTCTTGCTCCAGGAAGAGGTCGAGGGGTTTTGGTGACAGCATCAATAATACCCATCTTTCTCAAGGTGAGAGAATTCAAGCAACTTCCAGTGGTAATGACAAGATCGCTGATTTTACCTTAAGGTTCCAGGTTCTCAACAATCTTGGAGTGAACCAAAAGGTTTGTGATGATCCTTCCAAAAGGAATGATAGAACAATTTTTCACTCTGGAAGCATTTCTGGAATTCCTCACAGCATGCCACAGGTGGTTGAAGATAATGTAAATAACATCAACTTTCTTCTGAGTAGCAATACAATACAGCAGAATGTATTTCTGCTCATTATTGACGAAATCTGCAGCATGTGTTCCTTTCCTGTGATAAAAGCAGCCCAGAAGGATCTTGGTTCCGATTTTATAAAGATCCTTCATGTCCTTAACACGTTTTGTCTACTTTACACCCATGTAGAGAGTAGACAGAACATCACCCCAAACAGCCCTTTGATCAATTTCAAAAGCACCCTCAGGGTTTCTCAGATCGAACATCATTCTCAGGATGTTCTCAGTAACAACCACGAACTTCCCATGGACGAAAGACAAGATGGATTTAGGAGCAACAACTGCATGCACCAAAAATTCCATTACAAGATCTGGGTAGACTGGTCCACAAAACTCAGAAAATAATGAGGCCCACCCTTGAAAAATGATATCTTCCTTAAGACGAAAGTTATGTTATTCTAGACTATCGAAGTCTACCATAAGTTCACAGATAACTTCCAGATCCTTCTTAGGAATAAAGCAGGCAACAACCGGAGTGATTTGCTAATTTTCTTCTTCTTGAAGATGAAGAGGGACACATGAATCAACATTGTGAGATGATGAAGCGGCCATTGAATCAGAACAGAAATTAGAAGAACAATTTTTGGGTTTGCGCTTAGGGTTTGAGAAGATACTAAAAAGGTTGCAAAAAATGCATGCAAGAAGAAGAGATAATGGGAGCGAAAAGATAAACGTTATGATTTGAAATGTATTTATAGAGACGGATTTGAAAAAGAATGCAATAAAATTTTGAGAATGAACAGTTACAGAATCAAAAGAAATCAATTGCATTAAATGATGTGTGACGTTAGGTGAGAGAACATGGTAAAATAAATGATTTAACACAGTTACCTAGGACGGCGTCCCATCAGATTCTTCATGCTATTTTTTTTACTAACCGTACAGACACGTGTTCACCAATTAGAAACTACTTGATGACAGTTGTGTTGTTCTGAATAGACTTTACACCTTCTGATTCTGATCACTGCTTCTGATTGTCATTCTTTAGAAATGATCTAGTTCTAATAGGATCATCTTTCTTTCCAAGGATCACATCTTCTGAGTGAGCTAAGGAGAGTCTAGATGATCTTCTGACTGTTGGCTCTTCAGAAATTCTGAGATTCTCTAAAGATGCAGCAACTTGATCTTCTGCTCCATTGCTTCTGAGACTCTCTTCTTCTGGAGCTTTGCTTCTTGGTTCTACAACTTCTGATAGGTCAATATCTATATCTGCAAAATTCTCAAACTGCTTTGGTTTTTCAAGACCAAGCTTATCATCAAACCTGATATTGATTGATTCTTCTACAACCAATGTTTCAGTATTGTATACTCTGTAGCCTTTAGAGCGTTCAGAATATCCAAGAAGAAAACATTTTTGTGCCTTAGAGTCAAACTTACCAAGATGATCTTTAGTGTTCAGAATAAAACACACACGTCCAAAAGGATGAAAATATGAAATGTTGGGCTTTCTGTTCTTCCACAATTCATAAGGAGTCTTATTTAGAATAGGTCTTATAGAGATTCTATTCTGAATATAACATGCGGTGTTTATTGCTTCTGCCCAGAAGTGCTTAGCCATATTGGTCTCATTGATCATGGTTCTGGCCATTTCTTGCAGAGTCCTATTCTTTCGCTCGACAACTCCATTTATCTATGGAGTTCTAGGGCAAGAGAAATCATGGGCAATACCATTTTCTTTGAAGAACTCCTCAAAGAATCTGTTCTCAAATTCGCCACCATGATCACTTCTGACCTTTATGATTTTGCACTCCTTCTCAGATTGGATCTGAGTGTAGAATTCAAAGAACACAGAATGAGACTCATCCTTGTGTTTTAAGAACTTTACGCATGTCCAGCGGCTATAATCATCTACGATGACTAATCCATATTTCTTCCCTCTGATAGATGCTGTTTTGACTGGTCCAAACAGATCAATATGCAGAAGTTCTAACGGCCTTGAGGAAGAGACAACATTCTTAGATTTGAATGCAGGTTTGGAGAACTTGCCCTTCTGACATACTTCACAAAAAGCATCTGATTTATATTTCAGATTTGGGAGTCCTCTGACCAGATTTAGTTTGTTAATCTGAGAAATCTTTCTCAAACTAGCATGTCCTAATCTTATGTGCTAGACCCATTGCTCTTCAGAAACAGACATAAGGCAAGTCACCTTCTGCTTCTCAAGATCTGAAAGATCAATCTTATAGATGTTGTTCTTTCTCTTTCCTGTAAATAGGATTGAGCCATCCTTCTGACTTACAGCCTTGCAAGACTTTTGATTGAAGATTATATCATAACCATTGTCACTTAATTGACTTATGGACAATAAGTTATGCGTTAATCCTTCTACAAGAAGTACATTAGTTATGGAAGGAGAGTTACCAAAACTTATGGTTCCAGAGCCAATAATCTTGCCTTTCTGATCTCCTCCAAACATGACTTCTCCACCAGGTTTAAGCACCAGGTCTTGGATCGTAGACCTTCTTCCCGTCATGTGTCGCGAGCACCCAGAGTCCAGGTACCATGACATTTTGTGCTTTGTCCTCTTTGCAGCTAAGGATATCTGCAACAGAAATTATCTTCTCCTTAGGTACCCACAATTTCTTGGGTCCTTTCTTGTTAGTCTTCCTCAAGTTCTGATTGAACTTGGGTTTAGCATAATAGTTAATAGGAGGAACAACATGATATTCTTTAGGTTTGACAGCATGATATTTCTTAGGTTGTGTCACATGCTTCTTGGTGTGTACAGTGTTAAAACATTGTGCATGTGAAGTGAGCCTAATATCATGTACATGACCATATTTGAACTGATCATATAATGGTTTGTATGTGATTTTCAAATCATCAACAGGTTCAAATTTATGTGAGGTATCACCCTCATAGCCAAAACCAAACCTTCTGTTTCCAGAAACACCATATATCATAGAAGCAAGATGACTTCTGCCAATACTTCTAGATAGGAACTTTCTGAAGCTTGAGTCATATTCTTTCAGAATATGACTTAGACTAGGAATGGATTTTTATGATTCAGAAGGAGATCCACTATCTTTGGATAATTTTAAAACTTTTTCCTTCAGTTCAGAATTTTACAATTCCAGCTTCTTAGTTTCAAATTCAAATTGCTTTTTCAGCTTTTTGTATTTGATACTAAGGTGAGCCTTGAGTTCCAGAAGTTAAGTCAAACTGGAAAATAATTCATCTCTAGATAGTTCAGAAAATACCTCTTCAGAATCCGATTCTGATGTAGATTCTGATCCATCATTCACTATGGCCATTAGTGCAAAGTTGGCTTGCTCTCCTTCAGAGTCTGATTCTGATTCAGATTCAGAATCATCCCATGTTGCCATAAGACCTTTTTTCTTATGAAACTTCTTCTTGGGATTCTCCTTCTGAAGTTTTGGACATTCACTCTTGAAGTGTCCAGGCTCATTACACTCATAGCAGATGACATTCTTCTTGTCAGATCATCTGCCACCAGAAGATTCTCCTCTTTCAGGCTTCTTTGAACTTCTGAAGTTCTTGAACTTCCTTTGTTTGCTCTTCCAGAGTTGGTTAACCCTTCTGGAGATCATGGACAATTCATCTTCTTCTTCTGATTCTGATTCTTCATATTCTTCTTCTTCATCCTGAAAAGCGTTAGTGTATTTTTTATAATTAGATTTTAGTGCAATAGACTTACCTTTCTTCTGAGGCTCGTTTGCATATAGCTCTATCTCATGGCTTCTCAAGGCACTGATTAGCTCTTCCAAAGAGACCTCATTCAGATTCTTTACAATCTTGAATGCAGTCACCATTGGGCTCCATCTTCTGGGCAAGCTTCTGATGATCTTCTTTACATGATCAGCCTTGGTGTAGCCTTTGTCCAGAACTCTCAATCCAGCAGTTAGCGTTTGAAATATTGAGAACATCTTCTCAATATCTTCATCATCCTCCATCTTGAAGGCTTCATATTTCTGGATTAGAGCAAGAGCTTTAGTCTCCTTGACTTGAGCATTTCCCTCATGGGTCATTTTTAATGACTCATATATATCATAGGCAGTTTCCCTGTTAGATATCTTCTCATACTCAGCATGAGAGATAGAATTTAGCAAAACAGTCCTACATTTATGATGATTCTTGAAAAGCTTCTTTTGATCATCATCCATTTCTTGTCTGGTAAGCCTTACGCCTGTAGCTTTTACTGGATGTTTGTAACCATCCATCAGAAGATCCCATAGTTCACCATCTAGACCAATGAAATAACTTTCTAGTTTATCTTTCCAGTATTCAAAGTTTTCACCATCAAATACTGGTGGTCTAGTATAACTATTGTTACCATTGTATTGCTCAGCAGAGCCAGATGTAGATGTAGTTGTTGGAATTTCACCAGCCATCTTTTACTGAAGCGTTTTTCTCTTCCTGAATCTTTTCTAAACACGGTTAAGTGCTTGCACCTTAAAACCGGCGCTCTGATGCCAATTGAAGGATAGAAAAACACTTAGAAAGGGGGGGTTTGAATAAGTGTAGATTTAAAACTTGTAAGATAAAAACTATATGCACAATGATTTTTATCCTGGTTCGTTGTTAACTAAACTACTCCAGTCCACCCCCTTGGAGTGATTTACCTCACCTGAGGATTTAATCCACTAATAACACTTGATTACAATGGTTTTCCACTTAGAAACACTCTAAGTCTTCTAGAGTATGCTGATCACAACCTGATCACTCTAGGGACAAACTGCTTAGACAACTTCTAAGACTTGCTAGAGTATACTGATCAAGAACCTGATCACTCTAGTTCTTAAAACTTATTGTAAAAAAATTCTTTTAAGAGTTACAATGCTTCTTATAAATATATTATCACAACTATGATTTTCTCTTAAGTTTAAGCTTAAATCTCACTAAGATATTACAACAGCAATGTAGTGAGCTTGATGATGAAGTTTGAGAGCTTTTGGATTGAACAGCGTTTGTGCAAGTTTTGTATTAAAATTCGTCACATAGCTTCTCATCAGAACTTCATATATATAGGCACTTGAGAAGATGACCGTTGGGAGCAATTAATGCTTTGCGTAATCCGTACAGCATTGCATTTAATGTTTCACTCTTTTGTCAACAACCTCGAGCCTTGTTTCCGCTGTGTCTACTGACGTTTCCGTTAATAGCTTCTAACGTTCCTTTTGTCAGTCAGCGTAGCCTGCCAGTCTAGTACTTGCTTCTGATCTGACGTTTGTGTAAACAACATTTGAATATCATCAGAGTCAAACAGCTTGGTGCAGAGCATCTTCTTGTCTTCTGACCTTGAAGTGCTTCTGAGCGTGATACCATGAGAACTTCAGTGCTTCTGCTTCTGATCTCAAGTTCTTCTGATGCTTCCATGGACACATGTTCTGATTCTGCTTGACCATCTTCTGATTTCTTGCCAGACCATGTTCTGATGTTGCATGCTGAACCTTCTGCGTCAGTGCTTCTTGCGCTGATTTTGTGCATACTCTTTGTATAATTCCTGAAACGGAAATTGCATAGTATTAGAGTACCACATTATCTCATACAAAATTCATATCCTTGTTATCATCAAAACTAAGAATATTGATCAGAACAAATCTTGTTCTAACATAATCATCCTAGATAAGGATTCAAGAAGTTTATCTCTAAAGCAACCCAAATCCCCAGCATAGAGCAAAAATCCAAGATAACATCAACACAAATTTGTAAAGCAAGTTAAACATAGCATTATAATCGATAAATATACATAAGATTCAAGTAAATATACAAACAAACCCAATACAAAAGAAATACACAAAGAATAGAAGAGATAAACCAATCATCTCGTGGGTTGTCAGCTCCGCTTGATGAGAAATCCACCTCTGATCTTCCAAGTGCATGACCCGGTGTTGTTTTCTAAGCTAATCATGATCTAATAATGAAAATTATGGAGTTGGGACTAAAACTTTCCCAAAACCATAACCTTAAAATGTCTCAAATGAAGAAATATAAACACAATTCTGCGCAGGTCCACTCAGCGGACCCAAAATTGCATCCAGCCTTTGCCTTGCTTCGCTTAGCGGATGACAGCAAAAGTGAAATCTTATTTTCGCCATAAGTTGAGAATTGTAACTCCGAATTGCGCTCGGTTCAAAGTGTTGGAAATCTTATTCAATGCTCTATACAATAATGAATTAATGGAAACCAAAATAATGATTTTGGTCATCCTTATTTTGAGCCTATGGAGGTCCGCTTGAAGGTGGCTAAGCGGGCTTGCACCAAAACTGCGAAATCGAAGTCGTGCCTTTGACACTTTATTCCTCAAGACTCCAATATGCATAACTACCTACAAAACACAGGAAAAACTATCAAATGGTATAAAAATATATGAAAATACAACTATTCACTAAGTATACGTATTTATACACAAAACTTGGAATTATTCAAACGGTATTAGCAAAAGTATCGATAAGTGCCACTATTTACATACACAAAATAAGTACATTTTGGCACTTATCATTGGGTCAATTTGATCATATGTCAAATTTAGGTTTTGGGATAATTTTGATAGAAGTTGAATAATTGATGAAAACCTCTGTGAATTCTATATAGAAATGTATGTTAATTGATGTTTTTGTTGTGGGTATTGTGTCAATTGTTGTGTTGTTGCGTTCTTCCATGAACACTGAATCTGAGTTATGGGTTTCCAATAATTGGATAGAAAGTTAGGTTTTAATGTGTAAAACTGACATAGGATAATAAATTGATGAAATTGGATGAATGCCATATGTTAATGTGTGAAAAGATGGTGTTTTAGACTTAAATTCGTAGCCTGTTATGAGTAAAAATGAGTGGGAATTGGACTGGTACGAAGTTGCAGGTTCTGGGTAATTTCTGGTGTTTCGCGTTTGAAACAGTGTCATACGCGTATGGGATGAGGCCATACGCGTATGAGGTACAATCCCCAGGGGCAATACGCGTATGATACGCAGGTGCCCTGTCCCAAAAACTATATTCTGGTAAATTGCATATGAGGAGCGTATGGGAGTGATCATACGCGTATGAAGGATTTATAAGAGGATTTTGGTCCTGCTGATACGCGTATGAAAAGGCGGATACGCGTATGAGATGCTTTTTGGGCATTTTTTATTCTTGTGAAACGCGTATGATACGCGTATGATGAAGGGCGATACGCGTATGGGCTAGGTGATACGCGTATGGCTGCCGTGTGTTAAAATTCTGTTTTGTGGATTTCTTAGAAAGTTTAATGATGCGTAACTTTTGATCCGTAACTCTGTTTTTAGTGTTGTTTCGAGTATGATGAACCTTATGAGATAACCTATGAGTTTAAATGTGAAATGAGGTGTAGATTTCAATTAATTTTGAATCACAAATTTATTGCTTGATGAAATGATGTATTGTACATATATGTGATGAGATGTGACAGTACATGCTATTTTTTTAAAATGATTCATATGATGATTGTGTGATTGAGCTTATGAGATATTTCATGTGATGATATGAGTATGATGTGAATACTTTGTTTGTTTAATGGACGATATATATTATTGACATATATGTTGAGAGGTGACAATATGAGATGTGTTGAATGATGTGAATACATGTATATTCTTATTATTGATGATGATGATTAGTGTAATACATGTATGTTCTGTAATGATGGTGATGATGATTGACTTGTGATGAATGATGCTGATACATATGAACATACTTAATAATGATGATGATGATGATGATGATATAAGTATGTTGTGTATATTGCATTCATTCATAGTCATTTGTTGAGGGTTGGATCCTAATGATGAGGGGATTTAGTGAAGGGCATAATTCCCATTGTGTGGAATTTGTGTTGGCAGGGCCGTATCTTGATGATGTTAGATCAGTCGGTGGGTTATTCCCACTGATGATGTTTGGTACCACATGCATAGAGTCATTTGCATTCATATGCATAAATTTGATAGCATGACTGAATGTACTTCATTGTTATGATTCCTATTGTGTGTTTTGTGTGATGATGGATTATCTGAATATAGATGAATTGGGTGAATAATATAACTATTGATGTGTTGTTATTTATAATGCAATAATATTTGTTAATTGCGAATGAGACTCACCCTTACACTATATTTTTCAGATTGAGGATAGCGACTTTTTGGCTTGGTGAGGATTAGCTCATAAGTCATCGTTTAGTTTAGCGTCAGGTGTCATACTCCGATATTGTAACACTGGGGGAAGGAATGTTTCGAGTTTAATTGAATAACTCTATTATGGCATCGATGATGTGATGTTAATTTTGATAATTTATTCTGCTGTGCCAACATGATATATTATGAATTATGAGTTATAATGAAATGTTCCTTAGTGAATGCATGACATTGACGGATGATAATTGATTTATTTTAATTGTAACGCCCTTGATTGCCTGTTACTCTAATTTAAATATTAATTGCCGCGGGGTTTAGAAGGGTGATACAGCGGCGAACAGTGGTTGCCTTGAAGCCACGGCGGGCGGAAGCAGCAGCGGCGGACGTTGAAACGAGGGCGAGGGCGGAAGAAGACAAAGCACGAGGGTGGAAGAAGATAAAGCACAAGAGTGGAAGAAGATAATAAGAAAGAGAACAAAATAAAAACACAGAGTCTAAGTTTTAGTATAGTTAGGGTTTTCGTGGATGAGACTTTTCCCAACGATTTAGAAATGGGCCGATGTAAGCGCCCAAATGCCTAATACTTTTCCCATCGGGCAGAAAATGGGTCTGATGTAATAGCCGAAGCGTCCAATACTTTTCCCATCTGGCAGAAACTGGGCCGATGTAATGGCCAAAAGGGTACGGCTTTCCCCTCGGTGCTGCTATGGCCCGATGTAAAAACCCTTATAATCCAATTTCATTTTATTTACAAGTTTGCCACCGCGTTGTTGTTTCCATCATTTAAATTAAATACCTGATGTAAAATCACTAAATTCAAAATTTTTTTCACATCAATTGATTATTTAAGCTGATGTAAAATCATTTGATAAATATTTTTCACATCATATATTTTTATACCTGATGTAAAAACTGTTTATCAAATGTCAAATTTTTATACCTAAATCATCTTATTACATTCTGAGTATGTAACTGGCTACAATTGTAAGTTACAACAATTAATCAACCAAACTGTTTGCATTTGTCATAGAGTGACAATAGTATATATATAGAGAGAAAGTAAATGAAAAACTTAATAGCATGATGTTAAAAATCTCACTGACAAACAAATTCTCAATATAATTCCATTTTCAAGGATTTTTTTTTAAATTTTATGTTAAATTATTTTAAAAGAAGGTTTGTCGTTGGGTTTGATTTATCATGGCCAAAAAAGGTTGGTTATGGTTGTTAATTTATCATGGCCGAAGAAGGTTGATTGTGGTGTTGGATTTAACATGGCTTAAGAAAATACTGTATATATTATTATAAAGTGTATAGTAACTATATTTGATTATATTTTGAAAATAAAAATATGAACACAAGTAACACACCATAACCGATTGAATGTATGGGTAACCACACTAACATCCGTGTGAACGCACGAGTAACACACAATTCTGTATGAATGCACGACTTATCAGGCTAAAATTATTGTGAACGCACGGGAAGTACACGAGTACCGTGTGAACGCAGACTAATATTTTTATTTTGAAGCTATTTTTAATTTAAAATCCGTGTTGACATATCCGTGGTCCACACCAGAATCCGTGTGAACGCACGGGTATCACACCGATACTGTGTGTGAACACACCGGTAGCACACATGTACTGTGTGAACGCACAGGTAACCATGCCAAAATCTGTGCGAACGCACGAATCTTTACATGTCTTGTACAATTAAAGAAAGTAAAAGTAAATATATTTAAAATGATGTATGAATCCAATTTATATAGGGAAGAAAATATTGAAACCAATTTATTATCTCTTATAAATATAATAAACTATTTTAGTTTGTTAATTTTGTCTATTTTTCACAATTGTTTTTTACAAAGTTGTGTTTAATAGTTTTTCTTAACAATAGAAGTTTTTAAAAGCTTATAAAATTATCTTGCAGTCCATTTTTTTTTTCATTTTTTTAATATTTTTTAATTTGTTTAAATTCTCATGATAAATTGGTGACATATCTGCGGTCCACACCAGAACCCGTGCGAACGTACGAGTAATACACAAGTACCATGTGAATACACAGGAAACCAGGCCAAAATCTGTGTGAACACACGGTTAACACACCAGGACCGTGTTAACGCATGGGTAACCAGTATTGGGAAATACATTTCAGTTTTATATATTTTACATAATTGTTTTTTTAATTGGTGTTTAATATTTTTTCTTAACAATGATTGATTTAATTAACTTATATATTTATATTTGACGATTTTTTTTAATTTTTCTTTTTTACAAATAAATTAAAATATTTATATTTTTTGAATTTTAAAATCAAGTTGTTGACAATTCTGCAGTCCACACTAAAATTCGTGTGGACGCACGGGTAACACCCTAGTACCGTATGAACGCACGTGTAACAAACCAGTATCATGTGAATGCACGAATAATCATACCAATATTCGTGCGTACGCACGAGTTTTTAAACATTTTTTGTACAATTAAATAAAATAAAATTAAAACTTATGAGTTATACTACTTACTTTTCATTTTTTTTTAAATTTCAAACCATTGTCTAGATTTTAATAAATAAAACATTAAATTTAATTCCTTTAATATAATTGTGTTTTTGGACTTTTAAGTAAAATTATGTTTATATTGCTTTTCAATTAATTTTAAGTTTGGATTTATTTGTCTCATTTATTAAATTTTATAAATTCGTTTATTATTACAACTCTATAAGAAACATTTTTTCTATTTTTCAAAATTGTTTTATTATAAATTATATGTTTAATAATTTTTTAATAATAGAAGTTTTGAAAAACTTTCAATTATTTTGCAGTCTATTGTTTTCTTATTTTTATTAATAATTTTTTATTTTTTTAATTTATTTGAATTCATATGATAAATTGGTGACATATCTGCAGTCCACACCAGGACTCGCGCGGACACACGGATTTCCTGCTAGTTAGCATATATTATGTTATTTTAAAAACTTTTTAAAAATATAAAACATATTTTTATATTTAGACCCAATCTTCTAAAACCTTCTCCTCCAAACACAGACTCTCAAACAACCCCTTAAATATACAAACCCCCCCTGTAATATTAGCGAGATTAGGTTTAAGCCCCTGTAAAAGATTTTTTTTTAAAACCACCCTCATAATTTCTAGATTCCGTGGATATAGCCCCCGTGCAGTCTAAATTCCATTTTTTATTGACATGGCAGTCCAGCTGGAATTTTAATTTATTTTATATTTAATTTGAAATACCATGTGGAATTTTAATTTATTTTATATTTAATTTGAAATACCACGTGGAATTTATTATTTTTTTAAGTTATTAACTTTTTTTTCATTTTCTTAAATTATTTTTATTAATATTTTTTAGAAATTATATTTTTTAAATAATCAAAATAGTACATTTGGTTCAAAGCCCATTTGAATTTAATAGACTGCCTCGCTGTCCACTTCCCCTCACATTTCTTTTAATTCATAAGTGGATATGGTTAATTGGTATATAAACATTAGTTTTGTTCTTTTAGCAAACGATGTGGGACTAAAAGTATAATAGTTGTTGCTATTACTGAAGCAACAAAATAGGTAGTTGTCTGCTTCAACTTCTTCACTACACAACAACAACACCTTTATCACTGTCAAACCCACTAGTGCATTAGTGATGGTTAAATCTCTGTTGAAGCTCACACAATTTCTTCACCTTTAACCTTTGTTGCTTCTAACCGGAACCACATGCGTAATACTCCTATCCCCTGTATACATTGCACTTGAATTTTCTAACATTCTTGGGACAAACAGCCAAAAGAATTCAATACATTCCACTATATACTTGTTAATACAACATTAATGTAAAAATTGGAATTGGGTTACTTTGTTTGCTTCTATTTTGTGGTTGTTTCAATTCTGGTTGCAGGTTGTGGTTGTCGTTATTGAAGCGTTGCCGTCGCCTATAGATCATGCATCACCATCAAAGAGAAGCCACGAGCGCCACCCCCCCTGTCTCACGTAAATCAGAACCGCTTCACAACAACACCAACTCATCGCAGCCAATCGCTCACCGCCAGCAACCGGCATCTCCATCGTACCCACCGCATTCTCGCAACCGATTCAACACCTTTTCGGATCCACTTCTTCCGATTGCCAGCTTATTAATGAAGCAAGAGTCACCACCTTTTTGACGATTTTATCGACAACTTGTTTCTGCTTAATTCCTACCGGAATAGCCAACAAATTCAATGGTCGATTTGAATTTTTCTGAAGCAAAACAATCGGAGAATCAAATAATATAGATTGGATTGCCGGAAAAAAATAAAAGAATGATTAGAATTAAGCATACATTGTTTGGAGCAGCAGAGGCCCATAAGGACCTTGTTTCCAAGTCAGATGTTGTAGCAAGAATTCCTTGAGGCAATGAGTGAGTTCCAGAAAGATGATGGCATTGTGTCTAGTAAATGGAAGCAATTAGAAATTGAAAATGATATAAAACAAATGGTTAAATTTGAGAAAGAAAATAAGAAACCTTGCATGCATTTGATTTTGTAATAGGTGTTGAATAAATTAGTCCCCATCTTGCCAACCTCTGGGAAAATAGTTTAGAATGTTATATACATACACAAGAGTTTAGTTGAGGGGAAGAGAAATAGAATAGAACTAGTAGAACATACTTGTTTGTATTCGTTTTGAGATAATGCATTACCAAAGAAATAAGCTGCGCAAATCAAAGAGAGTGGAACAAGGATGGTCCATGGGAAGAATCTTTTCTTTGGATCCTGAAAACATAAAGACAGCATCATCATGTAGTAGCTCCATGATGGTTGTTCCACTTGATCTTTTCTTTGTGTAGCTAATCTCATTATTCTCTCCATTTGATCTTCTTCCATTGTTCTTCTTACACTTCTCGTGTAGTAGCTCCATGATGGTTGTTCCACTTGTTATGTCATGCAATGTTTACATAAAGCAATGACAAAATGACAGCGGGTGTTTGAAAGCCAGGCAAGGCAAGGCAGGTAGTATGTATTCATGCATGCATGCATGCTGATAATTTTAGCAGAGTTGGTGGTGAAGAAATTGGATAGAAGAAGTCCCACATCGTTTATGAGAATCACACATTTAGTGTTTATAAAGCAAATTGCCAATTTATGTATCAAATTGAACACATTGAAACACTAAGTGGGCTGGACTTTAAACAAAAATGGGCTTAGTCCCAAAACTTAATATTTTAATAATTAAAAAAATCATTCCTAAAAAATATTAATAAAAATAATTTTAAAAAACGTAAAATAGAATAAATACAAAAAAAGTATAAAAAAATTAATATAAGAATTTAAAAAATAAATAAATTCCACGTGGCTGTTAAAAATTAAATCAAAAATAAAATAAATATCCAGCTGGACTGCCAAGTCACTCAAAATTGGAATCTAAGTTGAAATAGTATATTCAGGGGCTATAACGAGGGAATCTGAATATTACGAGGTTTGTTTTACAAAAAAAACTTTACCAGGGGCTAAAATCAAATTTCGCTAACATTACAGGGGGATTTGTATATTTAACCCAATAAATTTTGAATACATATTTGAACGCTCTAGGTAAATTTGTTCACCTCATGTCAAAATCACACTTGTTGCACATACATGTGGTAATGTATTCTAATAGACTGAAATGTATATTTTTTAAAAGTGGTTATGAATAAATATAGAGTTAAAAGGTAGTGCACTGACAGTGTAAAATAATTTTACATTGTCATCTAATAGAAAATCATAAATGTGTCAGTGTCACATCATTAAGTTTTTTTTAAATAAAAAATGGTTTAATTGGATACATGGGTGGTGATTGGTTGACAGTGTAAAAATATTTTACACTGTCAGTACATCACCCATTTTCTCATAAATATAAATAATTTATTGGAAAAAAGGAATATACACTGACAGTGTAAAATAGTTTTACACTGTCAACCAATGACGATCATGAATCGGAATAAGTCATACTGAAAATTTAAGAAAACTTGTATGACATGGCAAAACGTTATATTCTAATTGGATGAGTGCATAACCATTAAACTCTAATTTATTTACATTAATAATTAAATATAAATAAATAATGCCACTAAATATTAAACCTTAAACTTTTACTTACACTCGATCAACTCCACTAACACATAACATTTGAGTTAACCAATAGACAAGAATAAGAATTATGCATTCCTTCTAAAATTCTATCTTAAATTATGTCATTTAAAATAAGTATTTAATAATTATTTTTTTACCTATAACAAATCAAATTGTTATGTAATAGTCATAATCTCTTTGTTTTTTTTTTCTTTCTATTATACAATTTCCTATTGATTATATATTAGATAATTTATAAATACAGAAAATTAGGGTGAATTGTGTTTGGCTTGTTTATAAAGAAGTTACGGCATCAATTTTTCATCTCAGTCTTCATTAGGTTGCTCTCATGGCTACCCAGCCGCTGAAATCAAATCCACCAACTCTATTTTTACCAGATGAGCTTATCACCCAAATTCTATCTTGTCTTAGGGTTAAATGTCTGATGCAGATGAAATGCGTCTGTAAGTCGTGGAATACTCTCATCTCTCATCCTATGTTCATCAAAATGCATCTTAATCGATCGGAACTAAATCCACAATTCTCACTTATATCTTCGCGCAACTACGGTGATTACAGTTTTGTAGCATTCCCTGTTAGTCTATTATGGGAAAACCGTAGCATCGATATTCCTAGTGATCCTTATTACCAATTGAATGACAAGAACTGTGATGAGATTGTGGGTTCTTGCAATGGACTAGTATGCTTGGCAGGTTATTCTCCCAATAAAAGGTGGCTTCGGTTCTGGAATCCTGCTACTAGAGCCATATCTGATCAATTAGGGACTATTTTCTTTACATTTAAATATTTTAATTTCACGTTTGGTTACGATAATTCAACTGAAACTTATAAAGTGGTGCTGCTCGGTTCAAATTTGGATCATCCGGAAACCAAAATTGTGAAAGTCTTCTGTTTAGGTGATGATGTTTGGAGAACTATTTATGGTTTTCCTGCTATTCCTTTTCAATTGGAATATGGTCATGAGTATGATGGTGTATATCTGAGGTGCACTATTAACTGGATGGCATTTCAGAGTGTGTATGATAGAGATGATGTTATTGAGGAATTTGTAATAATTTCGCTTGATTTAAGCACGGAGACCTTCACACAGTTGATGCCCCCTGAAAATTATGACAATGTTGGCGATATAATAAAACCACCAAATATTTGTGTGTTGATGGATTCCCTTTGTTTTTTTTATGATAAGGAAACTGAATTTTTCATATGGCAGATGACGAAATTCGGAGATGAAAAATCTTGGTCTCAGTTCCTTAAATTTAGTTATCACAATGTTGGAATAGATTTTGAACTTGGTCACCCACGGATTAAATTAACGCCGTTGCATCTTTCTGAGGATGGTGATACACTATTATTAGCAAATCACAGACAAGACAGTGCAATTCTTTATAACTGCAGAAATAACATAGCAAAGAAAACTAGAATCAACGATAAGATATGTTGGTTCTCTATCCGGGATTATGTCGAAAGTTTGGTCCCAACGTGTTGATAGTAAGTCCTTCTCCAATGATATTCTTGTTCCAATTCTTATTAATTCATGTGCTAGATTTGACTTTGTTTGTGCGACTATTTCCTTTACCTTACTGTGTCGTAGATATTTTGCAGAACTTATTACGATGATTAGAACTAGGTTTCTTTCTATTTTTATAGTAGATTTAAGGTATGTTTTGAACGAATTATTGATTTTCAAAGTAATGGCGAACAGACATGTGAAATATAAACTAAATGATAAAGTATAATATTTTATGCTCTAAATATTAAATTCACGCCGCAACGACCGCAATCCGCATCGCAGTAGCCGCAATACCCGCAATCGCGGTGGCCGCAACCGCATCCGCAGCCGCAACCGCAATTTAAAACCATGGCCCATGCCTAACATGAGACCGTTTCAAATTATTGTTAATGGGCGTATAGATGGAGGAGCCTTCCTGTAGCTACATTCTCTGCCGTTATAGTATTTGTTTTATTTAAATTATTGACAACCCTCTTGATGTCTCTATTAATGATAGCTCTTTGGAAACATTTTAAACAACTTATTGCTTTTTTTTTTTTTTACAGAAAACAACTTATTGCTTTAACAACTATACTATTTAACAAAACTACTCCTGTTTGTGTAAAGCCAAGTGAGAAACCATTACTTTAAGTATCTTTAAATTGTATTTTCAGGTACCTCTCAGTCAAAATTCACGATGTGACTGTTACAATGTGCATCATAGCAATTACAATAATCGCAATCACAACTTTTGCAATTGCACCCGCAATTTGAAATCTGAATGATTGTATTTGTCTCCACTATCCAATTTTTCTCTAATACTTTCTTAGAATCAATTATAACTCTAATGAGCTGTAAATGTAATTTTTTATCTATCGGATTTTACTTGTCATGGTATACTTGATGTTTTGAGATATGATAGACACACTTACACAAGCCTTTTCTCCCCATAGATTCATTCAAATGTAGGCATTAAAAGGCTGCAAACAATAAATTAACTTTATTATTATAAAATAAAGATATAGATTTGTATGAAGTTAAATTTTGGTAGGAGGTGATTCTGCTTGTGTTGTCACATGGTCACAGCCTAATATATAGGTACTACTGAGCGTGCTTTTTTTATTTCATTTTGGTGTGGAATTGTTACAGATATATACAGAAAATGATGCAATGCCAGCAAAAAAAAATGAAATTGATTTTGAGTTTCTTGCATTTCTTTGTTAGATAAGGTGGATTGAAAATTTGTTTACAGGTTTTTTTTTAGAGTTTCAGTAAGAGTATCCAGGAACGATGATAATCAAACAATTTCTTCCTAAAGAAGAAACCAATATACTTGTTTTTAAAGTGTATGGAAAGCTTGATTAATGAGCCACGAGGAGTGCTCATTAAGTCCATGGAAGTGATGTATGAAAGGAAAAATGATATTTTCTTTTAATTAATTTACTAAACCTCTTTTCTTTCAATAATCATGGTTTACTAAGAATACTTTCGGATTTAATCCATGAAGATACTTTTGAATGATTATTATTATTTTTTTTAAATGAAGGTGATTCACTTAAAAAATAATTTAAGAAATATTGTGAAAGTATTTATTTGTTCAACATGATTGGATGATGGTTTCAAAGAGAATTAGGAAGTGTATGATAAGATATAAGGCTGTTTGTTTTAACTTTAAAAAAGTAATTTTTTTTATTTTTGAAAATAATTTTTTTAATATTAAAAGTTTTATTATAAATTTCTCTTTTATAAATTAAAAGACTAATTTTGACATTTTAGAATATAAATATACATTATTAAAGATCATCCACATATAGGCAAAGAATGATTACTCCATCATTAATATCCAATCTCACATAAACACCATAAACACCATGTTCGGACACACACCGCTTGAAACCAATATCAACAAGAAAGTCACCAATGCGTTTTTTTCCAAGCTCTTGGAGCTTGTTTCAAACCATATAATGCTTTATACAACTTGTAGTATCTCATCTCTTGATTCTTCACCACAAATCCGTGGGGCTGCTCAACATAAACCTCTTCATCAAGCGGACCGTTCAAAAACACATATTTAACGTCCATTTGATAAATGCCCCAATTGTTGTTGTTTGCAATACCAACAACCAAACGGATGGTCTCATTCCTAGCCACAAGTGCAAATACTTCCTAAAAATCTATACCTTCATGTTGTAAAAATCCATTCCCTATCAATCGAGCCTTGTACTTGATTATCTCGCCTTTGAAATTTGCCTTCACCTTATAGACCCAACACACACCAATAGGCTTCTTTCCACATGATAGATCAACTAACTCTCAAGTACCATTCTTTTCAATGGATTTCAGCTCCTCTTTCATTGCACAAATCCATTTTGGATTGCTTAGAGCCTCCTCCGTATTCACCAGTTCGGATTCGGCCATAAGCGCAAAATGGACGAAATCACCTTCATTATTGACTTCATTATCTTGGAATCTCACGCATTCTTGGAGTCTCAAAGGCAACACCCTTTGTCTTGTTGATCTTCTATAATTTTCCTCATCTTGAACTTCATTCGGGGGCTGCATGATGGTTTCAAAACTGACTGAATCATAAAAAAAATAGTGTTGGTGGAACTAAATTCCTCATGTAACCGGTTACACCATATTGCACTATCTGGTTGTAATCAATTACACCCTACTTTCACTACACCAAAAAAGACCTAAGAAAGTGCTTTTTGGGCCTTTAAAAGCGCTTAAAAGGGTTGTCGTAGGTGGCGCTGCTATAGGTTTTAGCAGCGCTCTTTGCTTAGGAAAAAGCGATGCCTTAGGTATACCTTAGCCCACGCTTTTATCTAAAAAGCGCTTTCTGAAGTTAGCCTTTAGCAGCTCCTTTTTTTGGAAAAGCGCTAAGGGTGAGTAGTAAAATTGGCATTAACCACAATAGGGTGTAGTGAGTCACTTATATACAACAAAGTTACAAATGATTAAAAACACTTAAAACAGAAAATAAAACTGCATAGCTTTAGTGTAACTAGTTATGGAAAATAGCGTAACTGATTACGCCTCCAACACGGCGCTTCTATTTGCAAAACATGAGCCTGTAACCAGTTACACCAACTTAAGTGCCAAAAACAGTAGTTTCAACAACAGCATTATATCTAGGAGTTGACTTCTTCTAACTGATGAGACTTGATATAGATTCTTTGATATACACTATCATCCGAGGTTGCTTCACTAGAGATCCTCGAGGACTCAACCAAAAGACGCTTAACATTAGTTGTTATCATCAAAATCACCTGAATCATCTGCCACCAAGATCATTTATGGATAACTATACTTGCAAGCAAATAGTTGTAAAGAGAGGTATGAATATTTTATATAAACTACGCATACCACAATGATGTTATAACTCCCATCTCTCAATGCTTGTATTTGCCTCGACTATATTATCACTAGTATCACAATCCCTAATAAATACCATCATATAAATATGAAATAAAAATATAAAGAAAGATAAGAATGATATACATGTTGTTAAACTTCTTGAGTAGATGAAGGTAATTGACTTTTCGAAAGAGTGCGAAATATAGTGTTTGCAAAGAAAAGTTGCAATGAAACAAGTAAATGATGAGAATGGGAGGGAAATGCTAAAGAGTAACCAATACTTGTATTTAATATTTTAGAAATGAAATAATTGGTTTTTTTAAAGAATAATAAAGTTTGTTTTATTGAAATTACTTGTATTCTGTAACACCCTTCTAAACACTCACGACAATTAATAAAATATTCAGAGTAAACATGAATTCAAGGATGTCACAATTCAAATTAAACGATACATCATATAGATTGTCATGCTTCACAAAAAACGAAATACCAATTTTAATAAATCATGTTCAACACAGTGGAATTAAATTAAAACAAAATAGCATAATCCTCACCGATGCATAAACCATTTAAGAACATAATCCCAAACCCATAGAAATAAAAGTATAACAAACAACTCTAAACTAGCATTCCCCAATGTTACAAATCAGAGAATGACACCGACGCTACAACTAGATGTACTAGTCTATAAGCTATCCTCACCAAGCCAAAGCCGATAATCTTCAATCTGAAGAATGTCACAGGGTGAGACATTTCACAATTAAACTATATTATCAGTTCATAACGATAAAAAATCACCAACACATTATTCACCCAATTGCAATGTAGTTAGATATTCAAAAATACTCACCAACAATACAAAATGCAATCAATCACATCACCGTGGAATAACACTGGAATTCTTCCAATCATGTTACAACAATATAAATGCAATGCACTGACACTATGCATGTGGTACCAATACGTTATGGGATTAACCCATCTGACCGATCTAAACATCATCGAGATACGGCCCTGCCAGCACTAATTCCACACAATAGGAATTATGCCATCACTGATCCAAAACATCACCGAGATTCAGCCACCAAATGATTATGAATCCATGCAGAAATATCTAACATACTTACCATCATCACCGATCTCGATGAACAAATCATCTCAACACCACATCGTCGAATTTAGTATGTTCATGTTCAGCATTATTCAATAATCAAATATACATAATCACACTTAATATCATATCAATATCACCTCAATATCACAACATATCATCACCACATTATCACATTGTAACAATTCACATACATGCACACAATGTATAATTTCACAGAGATAATTAAATCGGAATTTTAAAAAATAAAATCGAGCCTCTGCCCATTTCACCATTTTATGACATAAATTATTTAATTATCTTCACTGTGCTCGAAACGGAACTTAAAACAGATACACGGTTTGAAAGTTACAATTGAAACAAGTATTTTTCAAAAACACAACAACGGTAACTGGTTACCTCAAATAGAATAATCGGTTACTGCCTGACGGAGTAACCAAAAATCCTACTCGTAACAGCGATAACCGGTTACCTCAAACGGAGTAACCGGTTACTGCCTCCCAGACAGCCCAGCAACGCAAAATGCAACGGAGGTAACCGGTTACCACACCTCAAGTAACCGGTTACTTCACAACGAATAGGCCTCCCTCGCCTACGTAAGGTTAAGTAATCGGTTACCACCCTCAGGTAACCGGTTTCCACGTACCTGCAACCTAAAAAAATCATTTTTTGACAGCACTTTTCCATTTCCAACTCAACCCAATTCGTGTCAAAACGATTACCACATTAAAACAGTACCAACTCACATATTATAGCACAATTCTAACATGTTTTAGGAGTCATTTAACATCATACACAATCATCAACATCCAATTTCATCAAATCACCAAAAGTTATGAAACTTCCAAAACCCCAACAAATCCCAAAACCCCAAAACATAGAACTGACATGAACAACACACCAAATCATTCCTACACTAGTGCAAAATGATAAATATAATTTTAAAATTTACACCCGTTTTCTTAAAAATGGGTGTAAATAAGAAATGCGGTGGCAATTTTGTAAATAAAATATCATTTTGAGTATTTGCACATGACAACACACACCCTATTTTATAAAAACGGGTGTAAATTAAAAATATTGTTATAATTAATTCTCAATTACTCCCATTAAACATAAAACGGGTGTAAATTTAAATAAAAAAAATTATTTAATTTTATAACTTAAAATATTAATCTTAAACATATTAACAAACCACAATCTATTTTATTAACAAACCACAATCTATTTTATTAAGTGTTAATTGTCTAATTGAATAATAAATATAAATTTATGAGAAAAGGGGTGATGCCCTAACAGTGTAAAATATTTTTACACTATCAACCAATCACCAGCTATGTATCTAATTAAACCATTTTTTTATTTAAAATAACTTAATGATATGATACGTTTATGATTTTTTATTGGATGTTACACTGTAGCACTACTTTTAACTCTAAATTTATTAAGTGAATAGTATTGTGTAAATAAAATAATATAAAGACAAAATCAACAAATTATCACACGATATCTTCTCTTCCAAAAGATTAAAACAAAATCTTACTCTTTCTAGTTCTCTTTGTTTGTTAGGGTTATTTCCCATTTCTCAATGACAGAAGTTATCACGTGGCTACATCCTCTTCATGTAGTAGCAAGGGTGTGAGTGAGTGATAATTGCTAACTATTTACTTTTCAGAATCGGGAAAACCAAAATGCCAAGTTGTTTAACACAACATTTCATATGCAGTCAACAAATCAACAAATTTTTCAAACCTCCCACTGCCGTCGCCGACGATGACGATGATTTGCTCAACTGGAACTGGGAGAACAACCAACACCCTATTATCAACACTTACACCCGAATTCATCGAAACCCTAATCCAATTCCTTCACCTCACACCATAATATAAAAACCACTAGTAGTCAAGAACAAGAAGAGAAGCTACGTTCAGTTCCATTTGGAATTAGGTCAATCCGGTTTTTATTACGCGTGCACTCCACCTGTGCTATTGAGTTTACTCCCGGAGATGTCGAAGACGAGAAATTACACGCTCAATTTCACTAAATTTATGCGCAAGGAATCCAATTTAGAGTAACCGAAATGAATTTCCCTTTTTTCTGATCTCAATCATTTGATTCCTCTGCCAATTGATTATTTTTATTCTGTTTTTTTTCTTCAGGATTGGAATAATGAAAGGGTTGTTTATTATGATAAATGTTGGATAATGATCCATCTTTCCACAGAATAAACAAGGTTTTTTATTTAATGCCTTTAAGTTAATTCCATTTTGTATGATTTGTTGGGTTTTGAAGTGTTGAATGGGTTCTTGTGAAATTGTTGTTATGACAGGTTCATGAAGTTGTGAAGATGATGGGAAGTGGATGGATAACGAATCAACATTGTAAGGTGGATAATGTTAAACATCACCTCAAAAAACTTACTTGCAATCTTATTCTAGTAACAGGTGAAATTTGAGACAGGTTCTTATTCTAGTAACAGAATTTGTAATCTTCAATCTTTATTCAAAGGAAAATCTAGTCATTATACAACAGGAACTTCTGTAATATCTTGTGATACGTTATCCGAAGAAAAGCCTAAAGAGAATTCTGTTTCTGATATGTTGGTTGATTCATTTGGAAGGATTCATACTTACTTGAGAATATCATTAACAGAGAGATGTAATTTAAGGTGTAAGTATTTTATGCCAGCTGAAGGTCTGGAGTTAACTCCTACTGATCAGGTGTAAGTATTTTAGAAATTTGTAAGACAACTTATATTTAGGTGTTTATGTCTTGTTTGCTTAAGACTAGAGTATATGACCTATAGTTCTATGAAACAAAAATACGACACTTGTTATATAAGTGTCATATGGGTGTCGGGCACCGATTTTAAAGAGTGTCGAACCAAAGAAAATAAATCGTTTCTTTGGGGACACCTATTTGACTTTTCTAACAATTGTTGAATGGAGTGGAGAAAGCACAACATATTGAATGGAGTAAGATCCAGTTGTTTTGTTTTGTATTTATTGAACTGGTTAATAAACACTTGTTTGAATATGGTTTTGTAAAATTTAGTGAATACATGGATTGAGCTTTAAGATGAACTTCCTGAACAATGGACATATGTGAACTGTGATTAAGTGACTATTTGATGGCTGATCTCTTTTCATTACTTTGTTTGAATAGAATGCAGAGTGGACGCCTCTTGTTTGAATAGTGTTTGATGTCGATGTTTTTAAGTCAAAACTTTCACGGTCTAGTTCATGATATATCTTGTGCTACGAGCTTCTGAAGTCTTATGTGTTGAAGTTTAATTATAGAGCATTCTACATAGCTTGATGTTTTATTATGTGGCATGGTTTGACTTTATAGTCATTAAGAGATCAAATGATTTATACAGGCATTGATAAAGTCAACTAGCAGGCTTAGAGATGCATTACTTCCTTAAGATGAACCGAAGTTGGCAACCCCCCTTGCTTCTTCTTGCTCAACAGCGATCTCTGTAAGCTCTTAAACTTATAAATGTTAGAGCTGATGATCAAGACTTTATTCTGAAATTTATTATTTTTGCAGGGTTCTCGTCAATGCAAATGCACCCTACATTAAGATGGTCAGTGAACAGTTTGATAGATGCCATGGAACTATAGCGTAGAAAATTGGTGATAGTACAATTGTGTTTAATTATTTAGGAATCGATTGATGATAATACACATGTAGAAAATTGTTCACGACAACTTTGTTGAGGCAGTCAAGTTTGTATTGGTTTTCCTCTTTTCCCTGTTGTCTATATTGCTTTGGCTTTAGTACTTAGTGGTTAGGCTGATTTTTGTAGTCAGTACACTTATATGGGCTAGCGAAGAAAATGGATATCACAGTTATTACTTCCTCACAAGTAAGATTTTACTTTTAAATTTTTTGACACTCATTAAGAGCAAATCACTATAGCGGATACGGCAAGTACTTACTTTAACTTGTTATAGGATTATTTATAAAATTATACACGCACATTGCTTCTCTGCACACAACTATGTGATTTTTATACAGTTTTAGCAGAGTCAGTTATTAAACATTAACACCAGATCTGGTCAGACTAATTGTCTTGTCTCTTGTCCTCAGCGTCCTGCTTTAATACCATTTCATTCCATGGAATTGCGGCTGATTGATGGCGAGGGTAATTGGCAACTCCGTTTGATCAAGCAATGATACTCTGGTAGGTAGTGTTGATGCAGACTCTCATAGTTAGAATATTTTGCGTTGTCTTGAACATACTGGCTTATCGTGAGCGTAAATAAGGTTGGCCGATGATGGTATCCCCATTTTCTTCCATTTTCGTGAGCGTAAACAAGGTTCAAGTTTTGCAGCACCAACCAAAATGGTTGATACGAAGTTGAAACAAAACTATTTATAGCTGCAGTATATTAAGATCAATCATGTACAGTCTCCCCCTTATATTCCTAGGTAGTTGATATTTATTCATATTTTGTAACCATTGTTTTAATAATAAAAAAAATAGCTTGAAATATAGTAGCTCTTTGATATATTTTGTTACCAAAGCATCATCCGTTCATTGTAACAGGTTTGGGTTCTTTTCTTCAAGTCCATCATTTCTCGGTCACTCTTCTTGATCTGGACATCGCTCATATAAAATCTAATTAGAACTTGATTCACATTTCATGTTGGCTAAGACATCTGCATAAGAATTAGTCTTGCGATATGAATGACTGATCTGATTTTAATGTCATTCCAATTTCAAAAGTTTCCTGTTTGTTGAAGTCTAAGACATGCAACCTTTTCCTACACAAGTAAATAGTCACACTATGCACTACAACTTGGGAATCAACATGAAGCACAGTTGTCTCAAACCTTTATTCAAATTAGTTATTATGTAAATGCCCTTGGTTTTTCTCTGAGCTTATTAACAATTGTTAGATGACTTAGTGCATGCCTTGTTTCTTTTCATGTTAAAACAAGTTCTATTCTAGAAAATTTTAGTTAAATGAATTTAAGTTATAAATTTTTTTGTTTCAGTTATGTATTTAACTAGGTGTTACAATTTCCCCCCCCCCCTGACAGAACCAAGATGTAACCGATGCCATTCAGAAGATTGTTGCTGCCTATGATTGTAGGATTGTTGACGGTGTTCGTAGCCACCAAATGAAGTAGTTTGTGATTGATGCAAATAAGGTTGTGCTAAATGTATCTAATCCGGATACTAGGGTTGATGATGCGGAGTTTGAAGAAAATGAAGTTTATGCAATTGATATTGTAGCCAGCACCGAAGAAGGAAAGGTGGTTGAATTATATTTTAATGCTTACAAATATTTCAGTTTCTCAATGAAAATGTAGTTAGAAATTTCTTCATTTTTGCCCTCCAAATTCTAAGTGTCCATTAATTTAGTCTTTCAAATTTACAAAATGGCAGTTTATTCCGTAAACATTAGTCAGATCTTGACTTTGAGTCGGATCCATGGCCAACAATCTCTGACAGTGCTAAAGATTTGGTAAAACTGATGTTGGATAGAGACCCAAAGAATAGAATCTCTGCTCATAATGTCTTATGTGAGTTCCTTTGATACTGATTTTTACTGCATTTTTACGTGCTAAGCTGTTCTAATATCGCAGCTTTGTAGAATATCTAACAACAACAGAGTTTATGTATAATCAGGTCATCCTTGGATTGTTGATGCCTTTGTCCTATGCTGTTTTGACATGCTTAAAGTATTTCTGTCAACAACTTTCATCATAATTTATGATGGAACTGTAATTGTCTTCAAGTTTTATGAGGAGCTGGTGGTGGTCCTTCTTGCAAGCTTTTTACTTAATCTGCAGCACTTAGTTGGCTACTCGTTCTGCAGCACTTGATCTGCAGCTTACAACACTCACTCTGCATTACACGATCCATAACGCTCACAGTCCTTGCCTCTCGTCCTCTTCTTCGTTCATCAGGTTGAACTGGTGCGTTATAAACTTAGACGCCGGTCGAAAGTGTTTACGAATTATGGTTTTAGAGGGGGCTGTTTACTGTCATAGAATTTGCACAATTTAGGTTGAACCATTCAAAGATTGGTTATGGTTGATACAATTCAAAGAATGTTATCTGCTAGTTTTCTTATTAGATACATAATTTCCTCATACTAATGTTGTAGATTTTATTAGAAATATGTCAACTATTTTCATGGATTCCAGTCTTATTGTTTTGTTTTGTCTATTTGTCTTTGACATGATGAATCCAAAAGTTAAGAGTAATCTTATTTTAGAAACATATAAACACTTAATTATGTGTAACCTTCTTTGACCTTTCATATTGGTCTAGTCTTGATGTAAGACATTGTATTGATGCAATGCCCACTTCATTATGACTGCACATGATTTTGTATACTTTTTGGTTAATTTTAAAAATATTTTGACTTAGTTAAAATATGATTTTTATGTGTATGATTTTATAGTATTTGCAATATTTTGACTGAAAATGAAACATAACTAAATGGTGTATATGAAATAGGGTGTAAATAGATATAATTGTTCATTTATAAATGGCGTATTTACACCCGATTTTTATTTAAACAGGGTGTAATTAATAACATATCTACACCCGATTTTTATTAAAATAGGGTGTAATTAAAACGTAATTACGCCTAATTACACCCGATTTTTATTAAAATAGGGTGTAATTAAAACATAATTACGCCCAATTACACCCGATTTTTATTAAAATAGGGTGTAATTAAAAACGTAATTATGCCCAATTACACCCGATTTTTATAGAAACAAGGTGTAATTAAAAACGTAATTACGCCCAATTACACCCGATTTTTATAAAAACAGGGTGTAATTAAAAATGTAATTACGCCCAATTACACCCGATTTTTATTAAAACGGGGTGTAATTAAAAACGTAATTACGCCCAATTACACCCGATTTTTGTTAAAATAGGGTGTAACGTAGAACGTATTTACACCCGATATTTTTAAAATAGGGAGTAATTACGAACGTATTTACACCCGTTTATTAAATGGGTGTAAATTCGTTAGACATTTCTCACCCTGTGGATATACACCCGATTTTTATTAAAAATAATGGGTGTAAATTTAATAAAAAACGGGTGTAAATTAACATTTTTGTACTAGTGCTATCATCTTTAAACTAATAATATAGGCTAAAAGGATTGCCACCCCTTACCTTAGAAAAAGTCTTGGATCTTCCTTTTTCTCTCTTCTTCAGCTCTTTCTCGTGTTCTACGTTTTTCCTCTTTCTCTTCTTCTCCTTTCTATTTACCAATTTCTTTATTTCCTTGTTTTATGAAAAATATAATTTCACTTAGTAAAAGGCTTAGCAAATAACACCCTCCTTTTATTAACCACAACATTGACCTAATTACTCTATTCCTCAATTTCTCCACTAACTCACTTAGATGCCAAATAATCTAACTTAAATTTTAATTAAATTAATAAATAGAAAATATGGGGTGTTACATATTCAATGCATTCAAAATTAAAATAAAAAATTTATTAAAAGAATATTTTTTTATATGAACTGTTTAAAAAATGCCTCTGAAGCACTCGTTAGCATGACCCTATTTATAAATCACTTATGATATCACACATATTAAACATTTGTTTGTCTTTATAGACACTGAAAAATGTTTAAGAAAAAACAAATGAGACATCATATAACAAAACCAAAAATAAAATAATTAAAATTAAAATTTTGTAAATAAAAGTTATGTAATTTTTTAATATCTCTCTCTATAAATACATCAAATTTTACTTTTTGTCTCTACAAACATTTTCTTTAAATTTTATTCAACTTACATATTTTATTATTAGTCTTGATCCATATTTCTTATGATTTTTTTAAGGAAGATTTGTTTACTAAAGCTTTATTTAAAATTATAAATACATTTTTGTTTTGTTTTCTAATGTATGTTTTTTTTTTTTTTTTTTTTTTTTTTTGGCTTTATACTACCGGTTTAGTCCGGTTCGGGGGCGAGTTCTGGCATCAAGTGGTTCCATCCCCCTCCCGATCGCAGTTGCGGGGGATCGAACCGCGGTTCTCCCTACCAAGTCCAGCGCCAATCATCACTGGACCAACTAACGATTGGTGTTTTCTAATGTATTTTGATAGACTAGAATATGTAAATTACCCATTCCGTCTTAAATTTAATTGTAAATTAAATGATATTTCAACCAAAAAAAAAAATTAACATTTGACCATGTATTGTTTTACCTACACATTAAATTATTGTTACGTAATATTACTTTTTCCAAACTGTTTATAATTTTCTTAAGTGTTCAACTCACACTTCAATACATTAGGTTTCTCTCATGGCTACTCAACCGCCGAAGTTACTGTATCACCACCGTAAGTCCAATCCATCAACGCCACCAATTCTTCCCAACGAGCTTATCACCGATATTCTATCTCGCTTTACTGTCAAATATCTGATGCAGATGAAATGTGTGAGTAAGTCATGGAACACTCTTATCTCTGATCCTATATTCATCAAAATTCATCTTAATCGATCGGAACTAAATCCACAATTCTCATTGATATCTTCACATAACGATGATCACAGTTTTGTACCCTTCCCCGTTGGTCTATTATGGAAAAACAGTAGTATCAATATTCCTCAAGATCCTTCTTACCAATTAAGCAACAAGAACTGTACGGAGATTGTTGGTTCATGCAATGGATTAGTATGCTTGGCCGGTTATTCTCTCAATGAGATTACAAGGTATAAAAAAATATGGCTTCGGTTCTGGAACCCTGCTACTAGGGCAATATCTGATAAATTAGGCTCTTTTTTCTATTATGATAGATATCGATTTGAATATTGTAAATTTACGTTTGGTTATGATAATTCAACTCAGACTTATAAAGTCACGGCGTTAGGTTCAGTTGTGGATCGTACTCTATCAGAAACTGATGTGAAAGTATTCAGTTTAGGTGATAATGTTTGGAGAACTATTCATGGGGTTCCTGCTATTCCTCTTCAATTGTACTTTGGTCATGAGTATGATGGTGTACATTTGAGTAACACTATTAACTGGCTGTCCATTCAGGATGTGTTTGGTAGAGATGATATTGTTGAGCAATTTGTAATAATATCGCTTGACTTGAGCACAGAGACATTCACACAATTGATGCCCCCTGAAAATTATGACAATCATGGGGGTATATCACCAAATATTTGTGTCATGATGGATTCCCTTTGTTTTTCTTATGATAAGGAAACTGAAATTTTCATATGGCAGATGACGAAATTCGGAGATGAAAAATCTTGGTCTCAATTTCTTAAGTTTAGTTATCACAATGTTGGAGTAGATTATGAACTTGGTCACCCGTATATTAAATTAACTCCGTTGCATCTTTCTGAGGATGGTGATACACTATTATTAGCAAAAGACGAACAAGACAGTGCAATTCTTTATAACCGGAGAAATAACATAGCAAAGAAAACTAGAATTAACAATAAAATATGTTGGTTCTCTATCAGGGCTTATGTCGAAAGCTTGGTTCCAACATGTTGAAGGTAAGTTCTTCTCCCATGATATATTGTTCTAATTTTTATGAATTCATGTGCAGATTGTTTAATTTGTGCAATTATTTCTTTTAACTTCAATACTTTGTTGTAGATATTTTGAATCAAGAATCAATTGACAGATCTTATTACCATGTTTAGAACTCAACTAACAGCTGTGACATAGACTTGTAGATAGAAGTTAATTTCTTTATATTTTTTTCAGATACGGCTGCACTTCAAAGGATTAGGCATCCTCTTTTCTTCTGTCTTTTTTTCTCTGTGTGTATTGTTGTTTCTGTGCCTTGCCTAACAAGAGTTTGTGTTCGCAACCTCACCTTCAATTAGCAATGCAATGCACAACTATTAAATATATGGTTCAGTAGTTCATTCGTTCGTTCTTAATTAGGAAACCTTTACATTGCAATGCACAACTATTAAATATTATACATAATCACTTCAACCCAACTCTTAGTTTTGTAAATTTCCTTAATAAGTTTTAAATTAAAATCCATAATCTCATGAACCTTATCATAACATTTCATAAATCAATATAACAGAGAGCCTAACCAAGAACTACATATCTACTTATCTATTGGTGAAAAACTGCACATCTATTCAGATAATTTAGCATTACTCTATTAGATGTAGTTAAAGAATACCTACTAATATCATTGGCTCCAAATTTAAAAATCATTGTGGTGTAATGAGTAAGCTAATATTTAGACAAACAACAGTAAGTTTCAAATTTCTTATACAACAAAGTGAGTAGTACTCTAGCGGAAGTAAGTTCCAATAAGCTCGAATCCTGCCATGAACCGTTGATTCGGTCGAAGTTGTGGATCTATAATTCATAAAAGACTTCAATTAAGCATATGCATTAGAGTGAAAAAATAAAAGAAAAACTCAAAGGAAAATGAATGAATAATTCTCAAAAGTGCAACAAGACATTGAATTCTGTATAATATCAATAATACGTAGAGAAACAAAACCTATATGGTTGTGCGTACTTGTACTGTATAATCAAATCAAGAAGGATATCTATCTAATATATATTAATTTACAAAACATTTAAATGTTTTAAATAAACATAGACATCTAAGATCTAAATATGCGAATCATGCATATTTATGTTGAAGTAATGGCAACAATCATGCATGCATATACATACAATATACGTGAATTAATGAAAGAAGAACTTACTATTCAGAGGTTGACACCAAGCTTCCCACATATTCCTTGACAAGGAACCATCTTATTTTATTGGTAATTCTAGTTCTTTCGACACTGTTATCTCTCATATTATACAGAATTGCCTGCTCTTCTAAACTGCTACCCAATATCAATCTATCATCATTCTCCGACAGATACAATGGCACCATAAATAATTCCTTATCTCTAAAATTGTAACCAATACTATCCAAAGAACTAATTTGAAGATCCAAATAATTAATTTGAAGAAACTGTGTCCAAGATTCTTGAACTCCAAAATCCATCATTTGCCATATAACAAAATGAGTTAGTCTAAAATCATAAGAAAAACAAAGACGATTCATCAACACACCAATAGTTGGGTCTACTCAAGGCATTTCAACAAAACCATGAGGAAGATGCATCTGCGTGTATGTCTCGGTTCCCAGATCAAGAGAAATAATAACATAATTCTCAAGAGATTTAACCTTGTATTCAAAAACACCCAACCAATTCGCAGTGCCACTCAAATAAACACCATCATAGTCATGGTGGAAGCGATAGACAGGGTGGAAGCGATAGACAAACTGAAGTGGAGCCGCAGGGAAATTTTGAATATTTCTCCAGACATTATCAACCAAACTAAAAACTTTTGTCTCGGTTATCCTATTGCGAGGTTGAAAATTTAGGGACACAACCTTATAAGTAGAGGTTAAATTATCATAACCAAATACGAACTTTAAAGATCTATATTGACTAACCCTATGATGGCGTCGATTAACCCTATCACTCGAAAAACATAAATGACCTAATGCTTTAGATATTGTTCTAGTGGATGGGTTCCAGAAACGAAATGTTATATCTTGATCCAAAATTGAAAAAATGAGCAAGCAGATCAATCCATTACATGAACCGACAACACGATGGTTGACACGGCTATTGGATTGGTTGAAACAAACATCGTCCATAAGGTAATGAGGTTCGTCAGTAAGGGTGATCAGAGGATTTTCGAGTAAATGGCATACTGGTAAGGGTACGACATTTTTGGTCTTGCTAGTGACAAGTGCAAGGTGAGGGTTTCGAGCAGATCGAAGAAGATGCATTCTGATGAAAAAAGGATTGGTAAAGAGAGAATTAGAGAACTTACTCACGCATCTCATTCGCATAAAAGATTTCACAGGAAGGGAGGAAAGTACTTCAGTTACAAGCTCATTGGGGAGGAACACCGATTGTGAAGTGTTGGACGAATGTTGTGAGTGAGATGGATGGATATTCATTTTCACAGCTTGCATAACGGCAGTTGGAGGTGTTATGTGAATTTTGAAAGACCGAAAACAACAAAAACGAAGTTATCTATTAAACCAAATATTCAGTTCTCATATATATGAAATAAATTTTATTTTTTTAACAGAGTTACTTTTTTTTCTATTTATTTTTTCTATTTATTTTTATTATTATGGTCAAAGAAAAATAAATAATTGAGCTTTTTCATTTTTTGTACAATGTATCAAACCAAAGAATTTGACTAAGGGGGTAAGATCAAATAAATGAATATGGTAATATTATTTAAATAAGTTTGACTACAAATTGAATTTGAACATAACCAACATAATTTTATCTATAATATAATTAGGGTGTAAGATCAAATAAATGAATATGGTAATATTATTTAAACTAGATTACCGACCCGTGCTTCGCACGGGTATATTAGAAATAATTTTTTTATAATAATTGATATTTATTTGTTATTTGCATATAAAATTATTTTGTAGGTCATATAGTCTATATTTGCAATTATACTTTTAATTATTTAATGTAAAAGTTAATAAATTAAAAAATAAAATTTTATGATAATTTAAAATGTATAAGTTTGAAGAAATAAAAATTAAGTAACTAAATAATATTATTAAATGTTTCTTTGTAAATTACATTTGATGTTGTATCTATATCTTCACATTCATCATTAGTCCTCAATATCTTTAATTTTTTTTTTGAATTAACCCTTGATAAGACAATATATAGTTGTCCATGAGCGAACATTGGTTGTGGTAGATATACTCCAACATGTTTGGGTGACTGCCTTGACTTTTATTGATAGTCATTGCAAATAAAACAGCTAAAGGAAATTGGTGTCGTTAGAATTTGAAAGGGATTCTTTTATCAGAAGGTGTCAATGATAAACTTGCGATATAATTTTTTTTTACCAATATTGCTTCCCAAAATAACCTTTGCTTCAACAACTATTTTCCCATTTTTTTTGTAATTATTAACTGTGTTACCTTACACAAACCTAAAGACAGGTCAATATTTCTCTATAATATTACTCGTACTATGATTGTGTCAATATTTTCCATTATTATTATTATTTAAATTATTTACATTTTAAAAACCTAAAAGATTTTATCTGAAATTCTATTTTATTAATTTATAAAGAAAATCCAAATAATTGTGATTAATTTTATTTTATCATTGGTGATAAATTGAAATAAAGAAAATTTTTGAAGTGTATGATTGAAAATAAATTAAAATAAAGAAAAATTCATGCTAATTTTTATTTTTAATTAATAAAAGTTATGTGATGGACAAATCTATCATATTTGGGCGTTATTATTACATATATTAAAAAAACGTAAAACACATTAAATTAAAAAGACATTAAATCATTCAGATTCTTTAGTTTTCAAGAATGGAAAATTTGGATCTTTAATGATTGATACATTGTCACCCTCAAGATTAATTGTTTAAATGTGAATTATATAAAAACTCGCGCGTTGGATGGGTTTGATTATAATCCTTGCCTCAAATATTATTTAAAAAAATATATTTTTGCAAATATAATTATATATAATCTTATAATTGAATGTATAAAAAATTAGAGGATTTTCGAGTAAATGGCATACTGGTAAGGGTACGACATTTTTGGTCTTGCTAGTGACATGGATGGATGGATGTTGTGAGTGAGATGGATGGATATTCATTTTCACAGCTTGCATAACGGCAGCTGGAGGTGTTATGCGAATTTTGAAAGACCGAAAACAACAAAAACGAAGTTATCTATTAAACCAAATATTCAGTTCTCATATATATGAAATAAATTTTACTTTTTTAACAGAGTTACTTTTTTTTCTATTTATTTTTTCTATTTATTTTTATTATTATGGTCAAAGAAAAATAAATAATTGAGCTTTTTCATTTTTTGTACAATGTATCAAACCAAAGAATTTGACTAAGGGGATAAGATCAAATAAATGAATATAGTAATATTATTTAAATAAGTTTGACTACAAATTGAATTTGAACATAACCAACATAATTTTATCTATAATATAATTAGGGTGTAAGATCAAATAAATGAATATGGTAATATTATTTAAATAAGTTTGACTACAAATTGAACATAACCAACATAAACTTATCTATAATATAAAGGGGGTAAGATCAAATAAATGAATATGGTAATATTATTTAAATAAGTTTGACTACAAATTGAACATAACCAACATAAACTTATCTATAATATAAAGGGGGTAAGATCAAATAAATGAATATGGTAATATCATTTAAATAAGTTTGACTACAAATTGAACATAATCAACATAAACTTATCTATAATATAAGAACATTTTATGTTTTGAAAAAGACAACAATACCCCTCTTGCATATAGTGTGTCATATCAGCGTTTTTTTTTAATTGCATTGCGAGCTTTTTATTTACCTAATACGGTAAATTTTTTTTTTCAATGTAACTTATCGTATTATTTTATATTTGGTTCCAAACCAACAACAAATATGCTTATCTTTTCAAATTTTCTCTTCTACCCATATATCATCACATCCGAGTGTTTGCTTTGGAAATTACTAAACAACACTAGTATCTTTTTATAGGTTACTTTGCGAGATCGACTAGGGAATCTCATAACATCGTTTTTTTTTTCAAAGAGTTTTTATAAGATTTTTGGAATATTGTTATTTGAAAAGGAGGTGTTTGACACGACGTCAAACATTCTTAACGTCAAAATTGGTGTTTTTTGCAAATGCTTGTGAAAGATCAAAACGAAAAGTTAAACATAAGCATGCAAAGAAAATAACAAAGCTTGAATATAAATGACATAACATTAAAATTTGAAGAAAAAAGTAGGTGATTCAAACATACATAGTCCTTGCTTGACTCGTTTTGCTCGTTCACTTGGGTACTTTGAGTGTTTAGCGTATAGGCGTTTGTAAGTTTGAACTCCTGAGACTATGTACAAAGTTCTTTATTTATAATACAGAAAAATAACTACTTCTTGGTGGTTTTCGACCTGCTGGAATCCCACGTTCTTTCTTCTAACTTCCTTCCATGAAGACCCATGTTCTCCATTTGTATTTTCTTTTCCCTCCAAATCCCTTACTCTCATGATCTGGATAGTTTATTTAGTCTTGGGCTTTTGGCGCTTTCAGACCCAATTGACTATTGATGGAGTCTTTCTTGGTCGACTAGAGCTATGGTCGACTCAGGTACTTCTCCCTCAAAGTCGAACCCTTTGGATTCCTTTTCTTGGCTAGCTTTTAGTCTTCGTCGAAAATCCTAGCCAACAAATTTCCCCCCAAAATGTCCCTTTTGAATGAAATGGGAGAAATGGACATTTTTAGTCTTTCTTAGTGCGTACTAACGTCATCTTAATCATGACTTTTTCCTTAGACATCACGTCTGTAAGCATGCAACCACTTCTCTACTTTTTAGCTTCAACTTCCTAGGATGAATATGGCCTCCACTCAGCATCTTCCTCAATCGGTTGCTATTCACCTGACACGTGTTCGTCACGTACCCACAGTTTTTCCACTTTCTTTCCAAACATTTGAGTTCTTTAGTAGTATAAATACTCTCCTCATTTCTTTAATTCCTTTTTACGCTCTCTTTGTATTATCAAGCCTTCATTTCAGAACTCACAAAGCATCCAACGTTTTTGCTAATTTCCTTCTCAAACCTTTGTAACTTTCAATGACTACCTCCAACCAAATCGTTGAACAACTTTAAAATCCGGACACTATTCCTCTAGTTTCCATGATGAGTGACGTTTTCCTGCACCTTTAAAAACCATTTGTGCTAGAACCTCCTCTTGCACGCGAAGGCAAGATGTGTATCTTTCGTTCGTAGGTTTTACTCCCTTTTCTCCTTAAGAACAATGCTCATGCCCTTCTGGGTCCTATTCCTGATAAAGTGGGAGATGTTAAGAAACTAAAGAAATGTTTCTCATTCATTCTCAAACCAGATCCCCTGTCACCCTAAAGAAAACCCTTGATCTCAGCCCTCTCTATGGAACTATCAGGATTTTTCGTTTAGCTCCGTCTATTCAACAAGACTTCATTGCTTGGTCGTACAAGATCAAGAAAGTGAAAGGTGACACCTTGAAACAATAGGATATCTTCGACTTGATTCAACTTTCCAGGGTTGGCCCTACCTACTGTACCAGGTTTTTGAATTACTCCCTCTACTTCTGAGAAGGTTCGACCAACAGTTATCACCTCCCATGTGGCGTGTTTACGTCCATACTATTCGATATTGCAACCACTACCCGCTCTCTCCTTTTCTCTTCGTGCTTGTAATGGAAGGATTGACCTCTATTGTCAAAAAATCGGTGGAGGTAGTGGATTTCAAGCCTTTTTGCTATAGTGATAAGGATAGCGTGGATATCCTTCAATTCGCGGACGACACCGTGATTTTAGGGGAGCCCACTTGCGATAATCTTTGGAGTTTAAAAGTGATCTTAAGAGGTTTTGAACTCGTCTCGGGTTTAAAAATCAATTTCAACAAAAGCAATGTGTTAGGGGTCAATGTGAGTGATTGGTTGATGCATACGGCTACTTCGTTCCTTGATTGTAAAAAAGGGTCCATTCCTTTTAAGTTCTTAGGTATTTGGGTCGGAGCTAATCCTAGAAGTAGGAAGACTTGGAAGGATCTCCTTTTATATATCAAGAATCGGCTTTCTTCATGGAACGGGAGAAACATCTCTATAGTGGGAAGGTTGACCCTTATTAACTCGGTCATCAACGCTATCCCCACTTTCACTTTCTCTTTTTTTAAAGCCCCTAAGAAAGTCATACAAGAGATAAGAGAGCTTCAAAGCAATTTCTTGTGGAGTGGAAACGCAAATAAAAGGAGTATTCATTGGGTTAAGTGGGATATTGTTTGCAAACCCAAGGAAAAAGGTGGCTTGGGGATTAGGGATGTGAGAGAAATGAACAAGGCTCTTCTCTTTAAGTGGAAGTGGCGAATCCTTGCGGATAAAGATGCTATATGGAGGAGTTTCTTAGATTTGAGATATTCAAATCCAAAACTTAAGGTGCTGGCTAACAACGGTGACTTCGATAGTAAAGCGAACTCTATTTGGTGGAGAGACGTTATGTCCAATAAGATTAACATAGGAGGCTTGGAGGAAAGATTCTCTAGTTTTGTCAAATGCGGAGTTGGAAACGGCAATAATATTCTTTTCTGGGATAGTATTTGGTGGGGGAATCAAACAATTCGTTCCTCTTTTCCCGATTTGTATGATCTTTCAACCAAAAAACTATCGTCTGTTGGAGAGATTTTTCACGAGCAAGGTGACACGCATAGTTGGCATGCTGACAGGGTGATAGGTGGGAATTATGGTTCGGTTACAGGTGGGAATTCTGGTTCGGCTACAGGTGGAAATTCTGTTTTGGCTTAGGGTCGGCAGCGGCATGTTTTTGATGCTGCCAGCACTTCTGCTCGTGCTCAATGGAGAACTCTCCATTCCATGCTGCAGACGTTTTCTCTGGCAGTAGAGGACATGGATTCTTTTGTTTGGATCCTAAACCCATCTGGCCTATTCAGTGTATCTTCTGTTCGGCTGGTAATGGAGGAAGCCAAAGATTTTGCTTGGCAATCGGACACGATCAGCTGGATGAAAACTATTTGGGCCCTTAAAATTCCGTTAAAAATATAGGTTTTTTCTTGGAGATTCATGGCTGGTAGATTACCGTTAAGAGATCAGTTGTTGCGCAGGAATGTGCCTGACATTGCTTCAGCGAATTGTCCAATTTGTGAATCTCAAGCGGAAAATTTGATTCATTTATTCTTCGACTGTTCAGTGGCTAATCACATATGGGAAAGGATTTTTGTTTGGTTGGGGGCTGGTCAATTTTTATCACTTGCTGATTTCAGGTCTTTCAGCGCAATTCAGGAGAAAGTGAAGTCAGAAATCATTAAGGAGAAGATCAACATTGTGTGGATTTCAACTATATGGAGCCTATGGAACTTGAGAAATTCCATGGTTTTTGAGATCAACTTGTATAGTTTTGAATGGGTTTTTAACAGTGTCCTTTTTTTTCTCTTGGAGATGGGTGTCCCTAAGTCTTTCTTTGACCAATTTTTGTTTCTATGATTGGTACAAAGTGCCTTAGTAGGTATCAGTTCTGTTTAGTTTGTACTTGTAAGGGTTGCACCCCTAGTGCAATTTTCTAATATATTGCCTTTTTAAAAAAAGTAACTATAAGAAGTCGCCTCAATTATATGCTATTTTACAGTTTAAAATTCCATGCATAATGCCTCAATTTGATGCATAGCAAGTTATGATGTATATGTCTTGTAAGCTAACCATTTAACAGTATGATAGGCTAAGCCATCATAAAAGGAATACATGCACAGTCTTGTATTATGAGCAACAATGATTTCAAACAATATAAACTAACATAAAACAAGAACATAAATTCCAATAAATAAATTGTTGAAGAGAGACTTACTTTCAACAAGTCGGAACCAAGGTTTCGATATAATTATGAGAAAACATCCACAATACATGGTTGGTAATTCTAGTTTTGATTACACTATTATCTCTCCAATTATAGAGAAATGCTTGCTCTTCATGACTGCTTGCTAGTATTATTGTGCCATCATTCTTAGAAAGCCATAATGGATGCAGTAGATATTCATAACCAAATCGCTGATATTCATGATGATTTTGAAGATCCACACAACTAATATTAAGGAATTGAGTCCAAGATTGTTGGACTCCAAATTCCATCATCATCCATATAGCAAAATGGGTGGTCTTAATGTGGTAGGAAAAACAAAGACAGTCCCTCAACACACTAATAGTTGGAAAAATAGGCGGAACTTCAACTAATCCACTTGGAGGAAGCAACTGTCTGTATGTCTCCGTACTCAGATCCAGCGAGATGATAACAAATTGATCCATTTTTGGATAAACAAATGGATCCATTCCTGCTAGATCATTGTATTCTTTGTGAAAATATTCACAATTTAGAATTGCCAGCCAATTAACAAAGCCATTCAAATAAACATAGGGATGGCAAACAGACCCAAATCCGCGGGGCCCACCCGCACCCGAACCCGAGTCAACGGGTGAAAACCCGAGTTGACTGAGTTTGGATTCGGGTTTGGGTGTTACCCGATATTTCGGGTGCGGGTTTGGGTAGTGTGAAACCCGCGCCCGAAACCCGAAATCACACCCGAATATTATATAATATTATATATATATATATATTATGGAAAATTGTAAGAAAGTTGTAGGAAAAATATATTTTATGTATTTTGTTGCGGGTTTGGATTTGGGTGAAAAAACCCGAACCCAACGGGTGTGGGCGTGGGTGTTATTTTGTCACCCGAATAGCTTTTGGGTTTGGGTTCGGGTGATAATTTCGGGTGCGGGTTTGAGTAGTATAAAACCCGTACCCGCGGGCACCCGTTGCCATCCCTGAAAAAACACCTTCGTTAACACGTAGCTTTCTATGGCGAACAACAAGCACGTAATATAAAGGAATTATAGGAAAATGTTGAATATTTCTCCAAACATTATCACGAAAACTGAAAATTTTCGCCTCCTTAGGACAGAATGCCACTACTTTATAAGTGTGTGTTGATTTATCATAACCAAATGCAAACCTGAGATAATTAGATCGATCATGGCCCGGATAATATGGATGGCAGTTGGAATGGGTAATTGAACCTAATTTCTGAGATATTGTCTTGGTGGCCGGGTTCCACAAACCATCACGAATTTTGCGAGAATTAAACAATCAAAGCAATCCATTGATAGAACCGATGACTCGGAAGCAATGCTTGTACCTTAATCTGTGGTGAGGGAGGATGGTTAATGGTTATAGTCATCGATGGATTAGGTAGTAAATTGTTGAGGGGAAACGGTACAACGGAACAATCTCGATCATAATAATAATCTGTAATATGTGTCATTGGCCTGCACAAGATGAGTGCAAGATGTGTGTTTCTTTTTTGTGATAGATGAAGATGCTTTTCGACAAAGAAAGGATCGGAGATGAGTAATTCCCTTGGCTTGCAGACGCATTTGAATCGTAAAATAGATTTCACAGGAAGAATTGATAAAACTTCTGTGATAAGTTCTTCAGGAAGAACTGCTATGGACATTTGGGCTGTGTTAGTTAGTTTATGGAGAACTTCAGCAGGAAGCACAACTTTGATTTAATTAGGGTAATCTTACTTGGAGTATCTTATCCCTAAATATATTTTCATTCTTTTCTTAACAACTTCGCTTTTGTCTCAATTATAAAATGTTTTTCAAACAAAGTTTAACTGTTTTAAAATAATCAATGACGAATATATCATCCTATCATACTAAATTATAATCCTAAAACTTCTTTTAAACAAAACTCTTTTATTATAATTAATTAATAATTAATCATACTAAATTATAATCCTAAAACTTAATTAATTAATTAATTAAAAGTAAACTCGATTACTTCATTTTAATTAAAAAGTGATTAAAATTAATTTCCATTAACTCTCTTAGTTATACCCTATTTTCATTTTTCAATCTAAATAGATCACTTCATTTTCCTTCTTTTTTTTTTCAATCAAAATTGATTGAACTCCTAATTATTCACTTTTCCTTCTTAATTTTTTTCAATCAAAATTGATTGAACTCCTAGTTATTCACGTTCCCTCAATTTTCATGTTCAATTCTATCATCTTTGTTTATTTTTCTACTCAAAAGTCTATATAGATCACTTTTTTCCATTCATTTTTTTTAATCAAAATTGATTGAATTTATGATTATTCATTTTCCCTCAATTTTCATATTCAATTTTATTATTTTTATGTTTTTCTCTCAATATTTAGAGAAATAAAGGTTTTTTTTCTACTCAATGAATACAAATCATTTTATTATGAAGAGGCATTGATTAGATAATTGTAATCGAAATTTTACAAGATATATTCTGATCAAAATATTGTCAACCCAGGGGCCCCTTTAACTCTATTCCATCTAACACATTGTATCAAATAAATAGTATAAATATACTAACCCATTGACTCTTTTAATTCAACTCCATCTAATGCTTTGTATGAATTAAATAGTATAAATATATTATACAGATAAAACACAAACACGTCATTTTTGTCAAACAATTTAAATCTCTCTACCATTTTTTACAATTATGAAAGATGAAAATATACATCCCATTTATTATATTATTATATTAATCAATTATTTATTATTATTTGTTTTAATTTTTTTTATTTATTTTTTTTTTCTCTTTTTAGTTTTTGCAGAAATACAAAAATTTCATGGATGGAGAGTTGTTAAATTGCACATTCTATTATATTAGTATTATAATACTCTGTAATTTGTTTTTGTTGCTACATCATGTATAAGTATGACATGGATGAAGGAATTGCATATGAAATCAAGAGATTTTTAATTTTTTTTATTTTATCAATTTAATATGTTTTTAATTATTTTCTATTGTTTGCATTTTTTTTTCTTATGTTATTTCTACTTTATGGTTTTTTTCTCTCATTTTTTAAATTTTGTTGTAAATATATATTGTTATTCTTTTTAAACATACAAGCAATTAAAATTTTTCTTTTTTCTTTTTTTCATTTGTCTTATTTATGTATTAAATTAAAATAGAATAACACATATATTTATCAGATCATAGATCAAATATAGATCAAAATAATTTAAAATTATTAAAATGCAAAGTAAAAAAGAATAACAACGAATTGAATTATTAATATTATGATTTTTTATGATAAAAAATAACGCAAATTATTAAAATTATTACAAACTCATAATTTATTATGATATACTACTTATAATATCTACAAATGTTTTTTTTAAATCATTTGTTGTTAATTACTATATAAGGCTTTTTATACTAATAATAACAACGAAAATATTTTAAATATGTTTTACTCTTTCAATTTTACTATATTTAATACTATGATTTATTTTATTTTTTAAACTACATTGTTATTTTTTTAAGACAGACAAACTATTAAATTATTGCTAATTTATATCATTATATTTTAAATTATTAATTTAAACTAAAATATTTATTTAATAAAATTTATCTGCACATCATGCAGGTGGACGTCTAGTTTGATATATATTATGCTCATATGTATTAAATTGATTTTTTTTCAATAACCATATTTAAAAAAAAAATCAAAATAACCATATTTTTAAAATAACTACCAAAATGTCCAAAAAATGCTAATTTTTTTTTTTGATATATGATTTTATATATAAGAGTATCAATGGTACTCAAAACAGAAATACAAACTAGGCTACAACAGAATCACAATTACAGTTACTTTATAGTTGCCTACAAGCTATTGGGAAATTGAACCATTCATAGAAAGACCACCCTAAACACCTTCACATTGTGTATAATTTCATTCATATCTCCTACTGCATTGTTGCCACAAGGGGGTGGCGACAATAATACCCCATTAGTGTACTCGCCAGTGGGCCTTGTGACAACGTGTGAAAAATGGGTCAAGTCGCCACCCCCTTGGCGACAACACCCCCCTTTCCTTTTTTTTAAATTTTTTTACCTATTATATTTTGAAGGAGTGAAAAACACTTAGAAAGGGAGGATTGAATAAGTGTAACTTTAAAACTTGGAAGATAAAAACAATCAACACAATGATTATTATCCTGGTTCGTTGTTAACGAAACTACTCCAGTCCACCCCTGACAAGGTGATTTACCTCTACTGAGGATTTAATCCACTAATCCAATTGATTACAATGGTTTTCCACTTAGATGCCCCCTAAGTCTTCTAGAGTCTAAAATCACAACTTGATCACTCTAGGAATCCTTTTACAATCAATGTAAAATAAAGTTTACAAGAGTTTGAATGCTTCTAATAAAGTTGTAATCACAACTGTGATATTTCTCTTAAGTTCTAAACTTAACACTCACTAAATATTATAAGAGTTTGTGAGGTTGAAGATGAAGTTCGTAAGCTTTTGAATTTGACAGCATTTTTGTATATTTTTGCGCAAGTGTTGTATTCAACTTCTGATCAGAACTTCTATATATAGGCGCTTCAGAGGAAATGACTGTTGGGAGCATTTAATGCTTTACGTGAATAGTACCACGTTGCATTTAATATTTCACACTTTTGTCAACTACCTCAAGCCATGCTTTTAGTGCTTTTACTGACTTTGTCGTTTGTAGCTTCTAACGTTCCTTTTGTCAGTTAGAGATTTGACTTTATAGCCTGTCATCTTGTACTATCTTCTGGACTCAGATTTGTAGATACAATGTTTGAATATCAGAGTCAAACAGCTTTGGTGCAGAGCATCTTCTATCTTCTGACTTTGAAGAGCTTTGAGCATGATACCATCAGAGCTTCAGAGCTTCTGCTTCTGACTTCATTCTTCTGATGCTTTACAGTTCATGTTCTGATTCTGCATGACCAACTTCTGATGTCTTGCCAGAGCATGTTCTGATGAAGCCATCCAAAAACCATGTTCTGGTAAATTGCATATGAGGAGCGTATGGGAGTGATCATACGCGTATGAAGGATTTATAAGAGGATTTTGGTTCTGCTGATACGTGTATGAAGAGGCGGATACGCGTATGAGATGCTTTTTGGGCATTTTTTATTCTTATGAAACGCGTATGATACGCGTATGATGAAGGGCGATACGCGTATGGGCTAGGTGATACGCGTATGGCTGCCGTGTGTTAAAATTCTGTTTTGTGGTTTTCTTTGAAAGTTAAATGATGCGTAACTTTTGATCCGTAACTCCGTTTTTAGTGTTGTTTCGAGTATGATGAACCTTATGAGATAACCTACGAGTTTAAATGATGAAATGAGGTGTAGATTTCAATTAATTTTGAATAACGAATTTATTGCTTGATGAAATGATGTATTGTACATATATGTGATGAGATGTGACAGTACATGCTATGTTTTAAACATGATTCATATGATGATTGTTTGATTGTGTGATTGAGCTTATGAGATATTTCATGTGATGATATGAGTATGATGTGAATACTTTGTTTGTTTAATGGACGATATATATTGTTGACATATATGATGAGAGGTGACAATATGAGATGTGTTGAATGATGTGAATACATGTATATTCTTATTATTGATGATGATGATTAGTGTAATACATGTATGTTCTGTAATGATGGTGATGATAATTGATTTATGATGAATGATGCTGATACATATGAACATACTTAATAATGATGATGATAATGATATAACTATGTTGTGTATATTGCATTCATTCATAGTCATTTGTTGAGGGTTGAGTCCTAATGATGAGGGGATTCAGTGAAGGGCATAATTCCCATTGTGTGGAATTTGTGTTGGCAGGGCCGTATCTTGATGATGTTAGATCGGTCGGTGGGTTATTCCCATTGATGATATTTGGTACCACATGCATAGAGTCATTTGCATTCATATGCATGAATTTGATAGCATGACTGAATGTACTTCATTGTTATGATTCCTATTGTGTGTTTTGTGTGATGATGGATTATCTGAATATAGATGAATTGGGTGAATAATATAACTATTGATGTGTTGTTATTTATAATGCAATAATATTTGTTAATTGCGAATGAGACTCACCCTTACACTATATTTTTCAGATTGAGGATAGCGGCTTTTTGGCTTGGTGAGGATTAGCTCATAAGTCATCGTTTAGTTTTGCGCCAGGTGTCATGCTCTGATATTGTAACACTGGGGGACAGAATGTTTCGAGTTTAATTGAATAACTCTATTATGGCATCGATGATGTGATGTTAATTTTGATGATTTATTCCGCTGTGCCAACATGATATATTCTGAATTATGATGTATAATGAAATGTTCCTTAGTGAATGCATGACATTGACGGATGATAATTGATTTATTTTAATTGTAACGCCCTTGATTGCATGTTACTCTAATTTAATTATTAATTGCTGCGAGGGTTTAGAAGGGTGTTACAGCGGCGAACAGTGGTTGCCTTGAAGCAGCGGCGAACGGAAGCAGCAGCGGCGGACGGTGGAACGAGGGCGAGGGCGGAAGAAGACAAATCACGAGGGTGGAAGAAGATAAAGCACAAGGGTGGAAGAAGATAATAAGAAAGAGAACAAAATAAAAAGACTGAGTCTAAGTTTTAGTATAGTTAGGGTTTTCGTGGATGGGACTTTTCCCATCGGTTTAGAAATGGGCCGATGTAAGCGCCCAAATGCCCAATACTTTTCCCATCGGACAGAAAATGGGTCTGATGTAATAGCCCAAGCGTCCAATACTTTTCCCATCTGGCAGAAACTGGGCCGATGTAATGGCCAAAAGGGTACGGCTTTCCCCTCGGTGCTGCTATGGCCCGATGTAAAAACCCTTATAATCCAATTTCATTTTATTTACAAGTTTGCCACCGCGTTTTTGTTTCTATCATTTAAATTAAATACCTGATGTAAAATCACTAAATTCAAATTTTTTTCACATCAATTGATTATTTAAGCTGATGTAAAATTATTTGATAAATATTTTTTACATCATATATTTTTATACCTGATGTAAAAACTGTTTATCAAATGTCAAATTTTTATACCTAAATCATCTTATTACATTCTGAGTATGTAACTGGCTACAATTGTAAGTTACAACAATTAATCAACCAAACTGTTTGCATTTGTCATAGAGTGACAATAGTGTGTATATATATATATATATATATATATATATATATATATATATATATATATATATATATATATATATATATATATATATATATATATATATATATATATACAGAGAGAAAGTAAATGAAAAACTTAATAGCATGATGTTAAAAATCTCACTAAAAAAACAAATTCTCAATATAATTCCATTTTGAAGGATTTTTTTTTTAAATTTTATGTTAAATTATTTTAAAAGAAGGTTTGTCGTTGTGTTTGATTTATCATGGCCAAAAAAGGTTGGTTATGGTTGTTAATTTATTATGTCCGAAGAAGGTTGATTGTGGTGTTGGATTTAACATGGCTTAAGAAAATACTGTATATATTATTATAAAGTGTATAGTAACTATATTTGATTATATTTTGAAAATAAAAATATGAACACAAGTAACACACTAGAACCGATTGAATGTATGGGTAACCACACTAACATCCGAGTGAACGCACGAGTAACACACAATTCTGTATGAATGCACGACTTATCAGGCTTAAATTATTGTGAACGCACGGGAAGTACACGAGTACCGTGTGAACGCATGGGTAACCAGGTCAAAATCCATGTGAATGCCCGAGTATCTAATATTTTTATTTTGAAGCTATTTTTAATTTAAAATCCGTGTTGACATATCCGTGGTCCACACCAGAATCCGTGTGAATGCACGGGTATCACACCGATACCGTGTGTTCACACGAGTTATCATACCAAAATGTGTGTGAACGCACCGGTAGCACACATGTACTGTGTGAACGCACAGGTAATCAGGCCAAAATCTGTGCGAACGCACGGATCTTTACATGTTTTGTACAATTAAAGAAAATAAAAGTAAATATATTTAAAATAATATATGAATCCAATTTATATAGGGAAGAAAATATTGAAACCAATTTATTATTATCTCTTATAAATGTAATAAAGGGTTAAATATACGATGCCCCCCTGCCACTAGGGCGAGTTTTGATTTTGCCCCCCTGAAGTTTTTTTTTTTGTAAACCGCCCCCTATAAAACAAAGATTTTGTTTTCAGAAGCCCATATCCCTTGTTTGGCTGACTGGACTTGCTTACTATGTTTAATAAGCAAAAATCATTCAAATTTTTTGCCAGAGCCAACTGCAAGTATGTAATTGAGAAACTACTCAACCAACTAAGCTACACCATTTCGTTGCAACTAAATATTTTTTATTTGGTTTTCTTATTAATGTGTTAGCTGAATAAAAACTGAACATAATAATGTATTTTATATTAGCATAAAAAGTTAGTATATTAATATAAAACGTTTTATATAATATTTTAAATTTATAAATTCTTAAATTTATAAACTAATTAAATTTTTTATAAACTATTAAATTTTTATAACACTTTCAAGTTTTTAATTAACGTTTTTATATAATTTTTTATTTAACTTTTTTAAATGTAATAAACAAAAATGTTAATATATATATATATATATATATATATATATATATATATATATATATATATATATATATATATTATACTGAATGTTAACATTTATTTAACATATAAAATAAAAAAATTTAGTATGTATGTTACATATATATAAATATACTGAACACTAACATAAAAAAATTTAACATATATATAAAACAAAATAAATGTTGTTAACGTTAATATAAAAAAATAAAACATATATATAAAACAAAAAAAAATGTTAACATTATACTAGGAGTCCTTAAAATATTATAAACTAACTATTAATATATAAAGTATATTTTAGTATAACTAATATAAAAAGTTAGTATAACTAATATAATTTAATATTGTTTAATTTTTTATAGGAATTGCTCAGTTTTTTTAGAAATTTATAAATTTGAGATGTTAATATATTATATAAAAAAATAAAACGTTAATATTTGTTAGGGATTTATTAATTATTGCTTAGTTTTATAATTAAAAAATATAATTAGTTTTATAATTATTGAATCATCTATATTTATTTTATTTAGTTAATATATATAATAAATAAAAAACGTAAACATTCAGTATATATAATTAGTTTTTTATGTAACATATATACTAAATTTTTTTATTTTATATGTTAATTAAATGTAAACATTCAGTATATATATAAAAACGTTAATTAAAAAAAATATTAAAGTTATAAAAATTTAATTTATAAAAGAATTATCAATTTATAAAAATCAAAAACTTTAAAAGTTCAATTAGAAAGTACATTAATATATAAAGTACATTAATATATTAATGTTTTATAATATATTAATATTTTTTATAATATATAAAGTACATTTTAAATATACATTAACGTTTTTTTATAATATATTAATGTTTTTAATATGTATAATTATTGTTTAGTTTTTTTAATATGTATATTAACGTTCTTGGATGCTGGAAAGCACTGGTACGTACTCGGTAGCTAGCTGTTATCGCTTGTTAAGTACTAAATACATTCCTATGGGTCCTGTGGATAAATATGAAAAAGCTACTAAGCTTATATGGAAGATGCAAGTCCCTATGAAGGTTAAGGCTTTTGTTTGGAGGAGTTTTTTTAATAGACTTCCCACCCGAGTGGCGCTTCAGATCCGTGGTCTTAATTCTTCGACCTGCTGCTGTTTTTGTGGTGAATGTGATGAATCAATCGAGCATCTTTTTTTGGACTGTGTCGTAGCTTCCTTGGTGTGGAAGGATATGGCGGATTGGATCGGATGGAAGGTGGACAAGTGTTCTAGCATTAAGGAAAGCTTCATGAGATGGCATGGGTATTCCAAATTCAAAAGAGTGAGGAAAAGAAAAGAAGGGGTTTTGTGGATGGCCACTTGTTGGAATATCTGGATGGTTAGGAACGGCATCGTGTTCAGAAACGATAAGTGGAACGTCGACGATATAGTTTGGAACGCTAAGATTACGGCATGGAAATGGTTGGCTATAGGAAAAATTAGCCTTCCCAAATGTGACTTTTATAATTTTAGCAAAGATCCTTTGCTTTTCTTTTCATAAGTTGTAATTGGAGGTTAATTTCTTCTCGGGGCGTTTCGTTTGTCGCCCCTTTTGCTTTTTTGTAAGTTCGGTTGAGAACTTGGGTTCTCCTTCATTAATGAATTGCTTGCTTACAAAAAAAAAACGTTAATCTATATATTTTTTATAAAAATAGTTAAAACGTAAATAATATATATTAAATTGAGTTTGAAACGAAAACAAATCAATAAGATGTACTAGTTCAGTTGGTGGGAGATGCATCATGGCCACATGCAAAGACCAGGTTTGATTCCTGGCTGTTGTAAAAATTTTGAATGATTAGACCAGGTTCGATTCCTGGCTGTTGCAAAAATTTTGGGGGGCAAAATCAAAACTCGCCCTAGTGGCAGGGGGAATCGTATATTTAACCCTATAATAAACTATTTTAGTTTGTTAGTTTTGTCTATTTTTCACAATTGTTTTTTACAAAGTTGTGTTTAATAGTTTTTCTTAACAATAGAAGTTTTTAAAAACTTATAAAATTATTTTGCAGTCCATTTTTTTGTTCATTTTTTTAATATTTTTTAATTTGTTTAAATTCTCATGGTAAATTGGTGACATATCTGCGGTCCACACCAGAACCCGTGCGAACACACGAGTAATACACAAGTACCATGTGAATACACAGGAAACCAGGCCAAAATCTGTGTGAACACACGGTTAACACACCAGTAACGTGTTAACGCACGAGTAACAGTATTGAGAAATACATTTCAGCTTTATATATTTTACAGAATTGTTTTTTTAATTGGTGTTTAATATTTTTTCTTAACAATGATTGATTTAATTAACTTATATATTTATATTTGACGATTTTTTTTAATTTTTCTTTTTTAACTTATATATTTATATTTGACGATTTTTTTAATTTTTTTAACTTATATATCAAACATATTATATTTTTCATGGAGATGGTTTAGTAGTAAGGAGCTTCCTAGTAGACTTAATTTTTACGAATTGTACAAATTGCCATTGCTTTGTAGAATACCTTTTTAGTGTGTTCTTGTTGTAAGGGTTGCACCCCTAGTGCGATATCTTATTTACAATTGCTTATTAAAAAAAACACTCCAGTACCATATGAACGCACGTGTAACAAACGAGTATCGTGTGAATGCACGAATAATCATACCAATATTCGTGCGTACGCACGAGTTTTTCAACATTTTTTGTACAATAAAATAAAATAAAATTAAAACTTATGAGTTATACTAATTACTTTTCATTTTTTAAAAAATTTCAAATCACTGTCTAGATTTTAATAAATAAAACATTAAATTTAATTCCTTTAATATAATTGTGTTTTTGGACTTTTAAGTAAAATTATGTTTCTATTGCTTTACAATTAATTTTAAGTTTGGATTTATTTATCTCATTTATTAAATTTTATAAATTCGTTTATTATTACAACTCTATAAGAAACATTTTTTCTATTTTTCAAAATTGTTTTATTATAAATTATATGTTTAATAATTTTTTAATAATAGAAATTTTGAAAAACTTTCAATTATTTTGCAGTCTATTGTTTTTTTATTTTTATTAATATTTTTTTATTTATTTTATTTATTTAAATTTATATGATAAATTGGTGACATATCTACAATCCACAACAAGACTGGTGCGGACGCACGGATTTCTTGCTAGTTAGCATATAATATAAGATTATGTTATTTTAAAAATATAAAACATATTTTTATATTTAGACCCAATCTTCTAAAACCTTCTCCTCCAAACAGACTCTCAAACAGCCCCTAAAATAAATTTTGAATACATATTTGAACGCTCTAGGTAAATTTGTTCATCTCATGTCAAAACGACACTTGTTGCACATACATGTGGTATTGTATTCTGATAGACTGAAATGTATATTTTTTAAAAGTTGTTATGAATAAATATAAATAATTTATTTACATTAATAATTAAATATAAATAAATAATGCCACTAAATATTAAACCTTAAACTTTTACTTACACTCGATCAACTCCACTAACACATAACATTTGAGTTAACCAATAGACTAGAATAAGAATTATGCATTCCTTCTAAAATTCTATCTTAAATTATGTCATTTAAAATAAATATTTAATAATTATTTTTTTACCTATAACAAATCAAATTGTTATGTAATATCACTTTTTAAGTTTATATGAAAATAGTCATAATCTCTTTGTTTTTTTTTTCTTTCTATTATACAATTTCCTATTGATTATATATTAGATAATTTATAAATACAAAAAATTAGTGCGCAGGTGTATATAGAATTAGGGTGAATTGTGTTTGGCTTGTTTATAAAGAAGTTACGGCATCAATTTTTCATCTCAGTCTTCATTAGGTTGCTCTCATGGCTACCCAGCCGCTGAAATCAAATCCACCAACTCTATTTTTACCAGATGAGCTTATCACCCAAATTCTATCTTGTCTTAGGGTTAAATGTCTGATACAGATGAAATGCGTCTGTAAGTCGTGGAATACTCTCATCTCTCATCCTATGTTCATCAAAATGCATCTTGTGGAATACTCTCATCTCTCATCCTATGTTCATCAAAATGCATCTTGTGGAATACTCTCATCTCTGATTCTATGTTCATCAAAATGCATCTTAATCGTTCATCACTAAATCCACAATTCTCACTTATATCTTGGCGCAACTACGGTGATTACAGTTTTGTAGCATTCCCTGTTAGTCTATTATGGGAAAACCGTAGCATCGATATTCCTAGTGATCCTTGTTACCAATTGAATGACAAGAACTGTGATGAGATTGTGGGTTCTTGCAATGGACTAGTATGCTTGGCAGGTTATTCTCCCAATAAAAGGTGGCTTCGGTTCTGGAATCCTGCTACTAGAGCCATATCTGATCAATTAGGGACTATTTTCTTTACATTTAAATATTTTAAGTTCACGTTTGGTTACGATAATTCAACTGAAACTTATAAAGTGGTGCTGCTCGGTTCAAATTTGGATCATCCGGAAACCAAAATTGTGAAAGTCTTCTGTTTAGGTGATGATGTTTGGAGAACTATTTATGGTTTTCCTGCTATTCCTTTTCAATTGGAATATGGTCATGAGTATGATGGTGTATATCTGAGGTGCACTATTAACTGGATGGCATTTCAGAGTGTGTATGATAGAGATGATGTTATTGAGGAATTTGTAATAATTTCGCTTGATTTAAGCACGGAGACCTTCACACAGTTGATGCCCCCTGAAAATTATGACAATGTTGGCGATATAATAAAACCACCAAATATTTGTGTGTTGATGGATTCCCTTTGTTTTTTTTATGATAAGGAAACTGAATTTTTCATATGGCAGATGACGAAATTCGGAGATGAAAAATCTTGGTCTCAGTTCCTTAAATTTAGTTATCACAATGTTGGAATAGATTTTGAACTTGGTCACCCACGGATTAAATTAACGCCGTTGCATCTTTCTGAGGATGGTGATACACTATTATTAGCAAATCACAGACAAGACAGTGCAATTCTTTATAACTGCAGAAATAACATAGCAAAGAAAACTAGAATCAACGATAAGATATGTTGGTTCTCTATCCGGGATTATGTCGAAAGTTTGGTCCCAACGTGTTGATAGTAAGTCCTTCTCCAATGATATTCTTGTTCCAATTCTTATTAATTCATGTGCTAGATTTGACTTTGTTTGTGCGACTATTTCCTTTACCTTACTGTGTCGTAGATATTTTGCAGAACTTATTACGATGATTAGAACTAGGTTTCTTTCTATTTTTATAGTAGATTTAAGGTATGTTTTGAACGAATTATTGATTTTCAAAGTAATGGCGAACAGACATGTGAAATATAAACTAAATGATAAAGTATAATATTTTATGCTCTAAATATTAAATTCACGCCGCAACGACCGCAATCCGCATCGTAGTAGCCGCAATACCCACAATCGCGGTGGCCGCAACCGCAACCGCAGCCGCAACCGCAATTTAAAACCATGGCCATGCCTAACATGAGACCGTTTCAAATTATTGTTAATGGGCGTATAGATGGAGGAGCCTTCCTGTAGCTACATTCTCTGCCGTTATAGTATTTGTTTTATTTAAATTATTGACAACCCTCTTGATGTCTCTATTAATGATAGCTCTTTGGAAACATTTTAAACAACTTATTGCTTTTTTTTTTTTTACAGAAAACAACTTATTGCTTTAACAACTATACTATTTAACAAAACTACTCCTGTTTGTGTAAAGCCAAGTGAGAAACCATTACTTTAAGTATCTTTAAATTGTATTTTCAGGTACCTCTCAGTCAAAATTCACGATGTGACTGTTACAATGTGCATCATAGCAATTACAATAATCGCAATCACAACTTTTGCAATTGCACCCGCAATTTGAAATGTGAATGATTGTATTTGTCTCCACTATCCAATTTTTCTCTAATACTTTCTTAGAATCAATTATAACTCTAATGAGCTGTAAATGTAATTTTTTATCTATCGGATTTTACTTGTCATGGTATACTTGATGTTTTGAGATATGATAGACACACTTACACAAGCCTTTTCTCCCCATAGATTCATTCAAATGTAGGCATTAAAAGGCTGCAAACAATAAATTAACTTTATTATTATAAAATAAAGATATAGATTTGTATGAAGTTAAATTTTGGCAGGACACTACGCCAAATTTAAGCTGTAGCAGCGCAGCTACTAAAGCGCTTTTAGCAAAAGCGCTCTCGTAGGGCTCGCTAAAAACAAAATTAATAAACAAGGGAAAATGATGCAAAAAAAGCGCTCTGGTAGGGGGGGTTATGAGAGCGCTTTCAAAAAGCGCTCTGATAGGGGGGGGGGGGTGGTATGAGAGCGCTTTTAAAAAGCGCTCTGGTAGGGGGGTTATGAAAGCGCTTTTAAAAGCGCTCTTATAGGGTGGGTGCTACGAAAGCGCTTTTGGGATAAAAGCGCTCTGGTAGGGGGTGTTATTAAAGCGCTTTTGAAAAGCGCTCTGGTAGCCCATTTAAAAAATTATATATTTTACAAACACACGCGTTTTGTTTCAGATCCAAAACACGCGAACCTTCTTCTTCCTTTCGTTGCTCCGCCGTCCTCATTCCCTCTCCAGCCTTCAACCGACTCCGCCGCCGCCTTCCTCACTCCATCGCCACCCTTCAACCGTCTCTTCTCTGTTCAGGTTAGGGTTTTGTGCCGGAAATTTTCCTTTTTTTCATTGTTTGCTTTCAAAAATACAAAATTTTATTTAGGGTTATAGTTAATATTATTGGGGCTTTTTTAATTTATCAGTGATTTAGGTTTTATCAGTGTGATTTAGAGTATTGAAGACAAAGTTTGTTAGGTTTTTATCAGTGATTTAGAGTGTTGAAGACATGTATCTGTTAGAACAAGATTTGTTCTGATCAATTATCTTAGTTTTGATGATAACAATAATATGAATTTTGCTTAAGATAATATGGTACTCTAATCCAATGCAATTTCCCTTTCAGGAAATATATATAAAGAGTACGCATAATTCAGCGCTCAGAAGCTTTGTCTCAAAGGGTTCAGCATGCAACATCAGAACATGGTCTGGCAAGACATCAGAAGATGGTCGAAGCAGAATCAGAACATGGGTCTATGGAAGCATCAGAAGAACAAGAGATCAGAAGCACTGAAGCTCAGAAGATGGTATCACGCTCAGAAGCACTTCAAGGTCAGAAGATCAGAAGATGCTATGCACCAAGCTGTTTGACTCTGATGATATTCAAACGTTGTATTCACAAACATCAGATCAGAAGGAAGTACAAGTGGCAAGCTACGCTGACTGACAAAAGGAACGTTAAAAGCTATTAAAGGCCACGTCAGTAGACACAGCGTGAACAAGGCTCGAGGTAGTTGACAAAAGCGTATAACATTAAATGCGATGCTGTACGGAACACGCAAAGCATTAAATGCATTCAACGGTCATCTTCTCCAACGCCTATAAATATGAAGTTCTGATGAGAAGCAAGGTTAACGAATTCTACATCTATTCTGTGAATATCAACTTGCTGAAACTCTGTTCAAATCTAAACTCAGAATCTTCATCTTCATAAAAGCTCACTACATTGCTGTTGTAATATTTTAGTGAGATTAAGCTTAAACGATTAAGAGAAATATCACAGTTGTGATTATCGCTTTTAAGAAGCATTTGTAATACTCTTAGATTGATTACATTAAGTTGTAAGTAACTAGAGTGATCGTGTGGATCAGAATACTCTAGGAAGTCTTAGGAGTGAACTAAGCAGTTGTAACTAGAGTGATCGTGTTGATCAGTAGACTCTAGAAAAGTCTTAGAGGGTATCTAAGCAGTTGTTCCTGGAGTGATCAGTGTGTGATCAGAAGACTCTGGAAGACTTAGTTGCTGACTAAGTGGAAAACCATTGTAATCCGTGCGATTAGTGGATTAAATCCTCAGTTGAGGTAAATCATCTCTGCGGGGGTGGACTGGAGTAGTTTAGTTAACAACGAACCAGGATAAAAATAACTGTGCAATTTATTTTTATCTGTCAAGTTTTTAAAGCTACACTTATTCAAACCCCCCCTTTCTAAGTGTTTTTCTATCCTTCAATTGGCATCAGAGCGCCGGTTCTAAGGTGCAAGCACTTAACCGTGTTTAGAAAAGATTCAGGAAGAGAAAAACGCTTCAGTAAAAGATGGTTGATGAAAGTGAAAAGTCTACACCTACACCTGCATCTACATCTGGCTCTGCTGAGCAATACAACGGTAACAATGGTTATACTAGACCGCCGGTATTTGATGGTGAAAACTTTGAATACTGGAAAGATAAACTGGAAAGTTACTTTCTGGGTCTAGATGGTGATCTATGGGATCTTCTGATGGATGGTTACAAACATCCAGTAAATGCCAGTGGCGTAAAGCTGTCAAGGCAAGAAATGAATGATGATCAGAAGAAGCTTTTCAGGAATCATCATAAATGCAGAACTGTTTTGCTGAATGCTATCTCTCATGCTGAGTATGAGAAGATATCTAACAGGGAAACGGCCTATGACATATATGAGTCCTTGAAAATGACTCATGAAGGAAATGCTCAAGTCAAGGAGACTAAAGCTCTAGCTTTAATCCAGAAGTATGAAGCCTTCAAGATGGAGGATGATGAAGACATTGAAAAGATGTTTTCAAGATTTCAAACTCTTACTGCTGGATTGAGAGTTCTTGACAAGGGATACACCAAGGCTGATCACGTAAAGAAGATCATCAGAAGCTTACCCAGAAGATGGGGTCCTATGGTGACTGCATTCAAGATTGCAAAGAATCTGAATGAAGTTTCTCTGGAAGAGCTCATCAGTGCCTTGAGAAGTCATGAAATAGAGCTGGACGCAAATGAGCCTCAAAAGAAAGGTAAGTCTATTGCATTAAAATCTAATATCAAGAAATGCACTAACGCTTTTCAGGCCAGAGAAGAAGATCCTGAAGAATCAGAATCTGAAGAAGAAGATGAACTGTCCCTGATCTCCAGAAGGCTAAATCAACTCTGGAAGACCAAGCAAAGGAAGTTCAGAGGCTTCAGAAGTTCAAAGAAATTTGAACGTGGAGAATCTTCTGATGATAGAAGATTTGACAAGAAGAAGGTCATGTGCTATGAATGCAATGAGCCTGGACACTACAAGAATGAATGTCCAAATCTTCAGAAGGAAAGTCCCAAGAAAAAGTTTCATAAGAAGAAAGGTCTTATGGCAACCTGGGATGAGTCAGAAGATGATTCTGAAGACGAGCAGGCTAACTGTGCGCTGATGGCGACAGAAGATGACGGATCAGAATCTACATCAGAATCAGATTCTGAAGAGGTATTTTCTGAACTTACTAGAGATGAGTTAGTTTCCGGTCTAACTGAACTACTGGAACTCAAGTCTCAGATTAGTCTCAAATACAAAAAGCTGAAAAAGCAATTTGAATTTGAAACAAAGAAGCTTGAGTTGGAGAATTCTGAATTAAAAGAAAAACTTTTAAAATTATCCAATAATGTTGGATCCCCTTCTGATTCAGAAAAATCCACTCCTAGTCTAAACCATATTCTGAAAGAATATGATTTAAGTTTCAGGAAGTTCTTATCTAGAAGTATTGGCAGAAGTCAGCTAGCTTCTATGATATATGCTGTGTCTGGAAACAAAAGAGTCGGCATTGGTTTTGAGGGTGAAACCCCATACAAACTTGAACCTGTTGATGAAATGAAAATCACATACAAGCCATTGTATGATCAGTTCAAGTATGGCCACTCCCATGATATTAGGCACACTTCACATGCTCAAAGTTTTCACATAACACACACCAAAAAGCATGTGACACAACCTAGGAAATATCATGAAACTCACATTAAAAATTATCATGCTGTTCCTCCTATTGCTTACAATGTTAAACCCAAGTTCAATCAGAACTTGAGAAAATCTAACAAGAAAGGACCCAAGAAAATGTGGGTACCTAAGGATAAGATTATTCCTATTGCAGATATCCTTGACTGCAAAAAGGACAAAGCACAACATGTCATGGTACCTGGACTCTGGATGCTCGCGACACATGACAGGAAGAAGGTCTATGTTCCAAGACCTGGTGTTTAAGTCTGGAGGAGAAGTCAAGTTTGGAGGAGATCAGAAGGGCAAGATAATTGGCTCTGGAACTATAAAGTCTGGTAACTCTCCTTCCATTTCTAATGTACTTCTTGTGGAAGGATTAACACATAACCTCTTATCTATCAGTCAATTGAGTGACAATGGTTATGATATAATCTTTAATCAAGAGTCTTGCAAGGCTGTAAATCAGAAGGATGACTCAATCCTATTTACAGGCAAGAGGAAGAACAACATTTATAAGACAGATCTGCAAGATCTTATGAGTCAGAAGGTGACTTGTCTTATGTCTGTTTCTGAAGAGCAGTGGGTCTGGCACAGAAGATTAGGTCATGCTAGTTTGAGAAAGATTTCTCAGATTAACAAACTGAATCTGGTCAGAGGACTCCCTAATCTGAAATTCAAATCAGATGCTCTTTGTGAAGCATGTCAGAAGGGCAAGTTCTCCAAACCTGCATTCAAGTCCAAGAATGTTGTTTCTACCTCAAGGCCATTAGAACTCTTGCACATTGATCTGTTTGGCCCAGTCAAAACAGCATCTGTCAGAGGGAATAAATATGGATTAGTCATCGTAGATGATTATAGCCGCTGGACATGGGTAAAATTCTTGAAACACAAGGATGAGACTCATTCAGTGTTCTTTGATTTCTGCATTCAGATTCAATCTGAAAAAGAGTGTAAAATCATAAAGGTTAGAAGTGATCATGGTGGTGAATTTGAGAACAGATCCTTTGAAGAGTTCTTCAAAGAAAATGGTATTGCCCATGATTTCTCTTGTCCTAGAACTCCACAGCAAAATGGGGATGTAGAACGAAAGAATAGGACTCTGCAAGAAATGGCCAGAACCATGATCAATGAAACCAATATGGCTAAGCATTTCTGGGCAGAAGCAATAAACACTGCTTGCTATATTCAGAATAGAATCTCTATCATACCTATTCTAAATAAGACTCCCTATGAATTGTGGAAGAATAGAAAGCCCAACATTTCATATTTCCATCCTTTTGGATGTGTATGCTTTATTCAGAACACTAAAGATCATCTTGGTAAGTTTGATTCCAAAGCACAAAAATGTTTCCTTCTTGGATATTCTGAACGCTCAAAAGGCTACAGAGTATACAATACTGAAACATTGATTGTAGAAGAATCAATCAATATCAGGTTTGATGATAAGCTTGGTTCTGAAAAACCAAAGCAGTTTGATAATTTTGCAGATTGTGATATTGATATATCAGAAGTTGTTGAGCCAAGAAGCAACGCATCAGAAGCAGAGCTCCTCAGAAGCAAAGAATCTGAAGATCTAGTATCAGCTTCTCTGGAGGATCTAAGCATTTCTGAAGAACCATCTGTCAGAAGATCATCCAGACTCATCTCTGGTCATTCAGAAGATGTCATTCTTGGAAAGAAGGATGATCCAATTAGAACAAGAGCATTCCTTAAGAACAATGCAGATTGTCAATTAGGTCTTGTATCTTTGATCGAGCCAACTTCTGTTGATCATGCTCTAGAAGATCCAGACTGGATAATTGCTATGCAAGAAGAACTGAATCAGTTTACAAGGAATGATGTTTGGGATCTTGTTCCTAGACCAGATGGATTCAATATAATTGGTACAAAATGGGTCTTCAGAAACAAGCTCAGTGAGAAAGGTGAAGTGGTAAGGAACAAAGCCAGACTGGTGGCTCAGGGTTATAGTCAGCAAGAAGGGATTGACTACACAGAAACCTTTGCACCAGTGGCCAGGTTAGAATCTATTCGTCTATTAATTTCTTTTGCCACTCAACATAACATCACTCTTTATCAGATGGATGTTAAGAGTGCCTTCTTAAATGGTTATATAGATGAAGAAGTCTATGTCCATCAACCTCCTGGTTTTGAAGACTCTATGTCTCCTAATCATGTTTTTAAACTTAAGAAATCATTGTATGGATTGAAACAGGCGCCCAGAGCTTGGTATGAACGCTTAAGTTCTTTCCTTCTGAATAATGGTTTCACTAGAGGAAAAGTGGACACTACTCTCTTTTGTAAAACCTTTAAAAGGGATATTTTAATTTGTCAAATATATGTAGATGATATTATTTTTGGAACATCTAATGCTGCACTTGGAAAGGAGTTTGCTGAGTCTATGCAGGCTGAGTTTGAAATGAGCATGATGGGAGAACTCAAGTATTTCCTCGGAATACAAATAAATCAAACATCAGAAGGAACGTATGTTCACCAAACCAAGTATGTGAAGGAACTTCTGAAGAAGTTTAATCTTCTAGACTGCAAAGAAGCCAAAACTCCTATGCATCCAACATGCATCCTAGGTAAGGATGAGGTAAGTAAGAAGGTAGATCAGAAGTTATACAGAGGTATGATTGGATCTCTTCTATATCTGACTGCTTCTAGACCTGACATTCTGTTCAGTGTTTGTTTGTGTGCTAGATTCCAATCAGATCCTAGAGAATCTCATTTAACTGCTGTTAAGAGAATTCTAAGGTATCTGAAAGGTACTACTAATGTTGGCTTAGTTTACAGAAAATCTAAAGAATACAACTTAGTAGGATTCTGCGATGCTGACTATGCTGGAGACAGAATTGAAAGAAAAAGTACTTCAGGAAGTTGCCAATTTCTTGGAAGTCATTTGATCTCCTGGTACAGCAAGAAGCAAGCAACTATTGCTCTATCAACAACAGAAGCAGAATATGTCGCTGCTGCTGGTTGTAGTACACAGATGCTCTGGATGAAGAGTCAGTTAGAAGATTATCAGATATTTGAGAGTAACATTCTTATATTCTGTGATAATACTTCTGCTATATGTTTATCTAAGAATCCTATTCTTCATTCAAAAGCTAAACATATTGAGATTAAACATCATTTCATAAGGGACTATGTTCAGAAGGGTGTTATATCTTTAAACTTTGTTGATACAGACCATCAATGGGCTGATATCTTTACAAAACCCCTGGCTGAAGATAGGTTTAAGTTCATTCTGAAGAACATCAGTATGGATTTATGCCCAGAATGAAAAGATGAGAAGTTCTCATGTATGAGTATCTTCTGAAATGAAAATGGATTATTTTTTATATATCAGAAGTTCTGATTGAAATCTTTTAGAAATTATGATTCAATTATTACTAACGTTTCATTGTCTAAGTTGATTCAGAGCCTCTTTTAAAGCAAAACAGCTGTTACGTTTTTATCTCGGGATAGTAAACCTGTCGTTACTATTCATGGATAAGCGCGCGTGCAGTTGAAGGGACACCGACCATAGGTAACTGTGCTAGTCACGTCTTTTGTCATTATTATCTCTCCTCATGTCACGTAACATTAAATGCTTTTCATCATTCGTTTCATTTTATTTTCTTTTTAAATACTCTTCAAACTCTTCTCTTTCCCTCTCATCTTTCTCTATCTCTTTGCATTCCTCATCAAGTTTTTTCTCTCTCTCTCTTCCATATCAAACCCTACCTGTTCATTTTTCTGCAAACCCATCATGAACTCTTCATCAAGCCCAGGAAATAATGAAAATGATCAAAACAACAAAAGAAAAGTTGTTGAAACATCACCTTCCAAACCCAAAAAGATCAAAATCACCTATGATCCTCTCAAGGTGAATCCTTTCGAAGCAATGTTGTCTGGAAACTATTCTAGACGTGTGTTTCATCCTCCTGGTGAAAGCCCTCCATCATCTCCATCTTCTTCCTCATCTTTCGACCTTCAAGACTCAGCTTCCTCTTCATCTAACCTTTCCTCTCCCTTAATCTCTTCTGAAGAAATCTCTTCATCTTCACCCGCTGAGAATGTTGTCTCTGGTAAAGATGGTGGAAGATCTGCATCAGGACCAAGTCTCCCTGATCCCTCGCCTGAAAGCCCAAGAAGCAGTCAATGAGGCGTTTCACTCCTTCATGGCATGCTGGCACAGACGTTGTCTTAGCTAGGGTCCTAGGATTTGGTCTTAGTTGTTTTATTTTCCTTGTTGCATCTGCTTGTTAAACATCTTCTTGTAATCCTTTTTTGATTATCAATGAAAAGTTTCTTTGCTTTTACATTCCAGTGACTCTATTTGTCGTTTTATGCATCTAATTCTTTTGAAATATTGCTTTTTGATGTTATGACAAAAAGGGGGAGAAAGATAAATGATAAATGATTTGATTAAATCTATCAGTTGCTGGGTAAAGCTCCCACACATTCACTAACAAGAACTGCAAGTTCTATACGGTTTAAGTGTTTTGCAGGTATACTGAAGAGAATCTTCAAAGCAAACACAAGAAGCAAAACCATGGAAACTGAAGCAAGCTGAGTGCTGTCAAGCTTCAGAAATCAGAAGCAAGAAAGAAGAATGAATCAGAAGCACTGATAATAGAATTTGATCTATATTTGTCTATTTATTCTGACAAAATTCTATTTGCTCTGATACATATAATGTTATGGCTCTGATACATTATTTGCTCTGATACATTATTTCAGCCTATATGGCTCTGATTCATATAATGTGTTCAAACATACATTTTATGTTCTAACTCGTTCATGCTGACTTTTGTCGTTTAGTTTTTGTTCTGTAACATTTCAGGATGTAGAGATGCTCAGATGATGCTCTGGTACATTCAACAATGTTCTGATACAAATCTAGCATGAAGTGATGTTGGTAGAAATTCAAAGCTCTGAAGCTATCCGAGGGAAGCAGAAATCAGAAGCTGCGAATGTTCTAAAGATCCAGAAAACTCAAGTTCTGAAGCTGTCCTGAATGGAAGCAGAAATCAGAAGCTGTGAATGTTCAGAAGATCAAAGAAATTCAAGTTCTGAAGCTGTCCTGAATGGAAGCAGAAATCAGAAGCTGTGAATGTTCAGAAGATCAAAGAAATTCTAGTTCTGAAGCTGTCCTAGATGGAAGCAGGAATCAGAAGCTGTGAGTGTTCTAGGGATCTAAGGAAATTCTAGTTCTGAAGCTGTCCTATGGAAGCAGAAGTCAGAAGCTATGAATTCTCTGAAGACAAGAAGCTTATATGATCGTCTCTACCGAAATAATCAGGGAAGTCTTTTATTAAAGTTCTTCGAGTATTTATTTCAGGGGGAGATTATTTATCTCAGAGGGAGATTGTTAATCTCAGGGGGAGACATATTCATATGCTTATGCTATAGCTGTGTAATTTGTCTTTTGCCGTCTATTCTTTCTGATCGCAAATTCATATCATTTATATATGTTTTTGTCATCATCAAAAAGGGGGAGATTGTTAGAACAAGATTTGTTCTGATCAATTATCTTAGTTTTGATGATAACAATAATATGAATTTTGCTTAAGATAATATGGTACTCTAATCCAATGCAATTTCCCTTTCAGGAAATATATATAAAGAGTACGCATAATTCAGCGCTCAGAAGCTTTGTCTCAAAGGGTTCAGCATGCAACATCAGAACATGGTCTGGCAAGACATCAGAAGATGGTCGAAGCAGAATCAGAACATGGGTCTATGGAAGCATCAGAAGAACAAGAGATCAGAAGCACTGAAGCTCAGAAGATGGTATCACGCTCAGAAGCACTTCAAGGTCAAAAGATCAGAAGATGCTATGCACCAAGCTGTTTGACTCTGATGATATTCAAACGTTGTATTCACAAACATCAGATCAGAAGGAAGTACAAGTGGCAAGCTACGCTGACTGACAAAAGGAACGTTAAAAGCTTTTAAAGGCCACGTCAGTAGACACAGCGTGAACAAGGCTCGAGGTAGTTGACAAAAGCGTATAACATTAAATGCGATGCTGTACGGAACACGCAAAGCATTAAATGCATTCAACGGTCATCTTCTCCAACGCCTATAAATATGAAGTTCTGATGAGAAGCAAGGTTAACGAATTCTACATCTATTCTGTGAATATCAACTTGCTGAAACTCTGTTCAAATCTAAACTCAGAATCTTCATCTTCATAAAAGCTCACTACATTGCTGTTGTAATATTTTAGTGAGATTAAGCTTAAACGATTAAGAGAAATATCACAGTTGTGATTATCGCTTTTAAGAAGCATTTGTAATACTCTTAGATTGATTACATTAAGTTGTAAGTAACTAGAGTGATCGTGTGGATCAGAATACTCTAGGAAGTCTTAGGAGTGAACTAAGCAGTTGTAACTAGAGTGATCGTGTTGATCAGTAGACTCTAGAAAAGTCTTAGAGGGTATCTAAGCAGTTGTTCCTGGAGTGATCAGTGTGTGATCAGAAGACTCTGGAAGACTTAGTTGCTGACTAAGTGGAAAACCATTGTAATCCGTGCGATTAGTGGATTAAATCCTCAGTTGAGGTAAATCATCTCTGCGGGGGTGGACTGGAGTAGTTTAGTTAACAACGAACCAGGATAAAAATAACTGTGCAATTTATTTTTATCTGTCAAGTTTTTAAAGCTACACTTATTCAAACCCCCCCTTTCTAAGTGTTTTTCTATCCTTCAGTATCAAGTAAGTAGAAGATGTTATTGATAATGAGACCTACAAGGGATTATATTTATTAGTGTGATTTAGAGTATTGAAGACAAAGTTTGTTAGGTTTTTATGCAGAAAAAAAAAAACTCAAGTAATTTGTTTTTGGAATAAAAGTTTCATTAGATCCGTGAAGTTAGTATTTACATCTATAGATGTATTATCTATAGTTTTATACACTTTTTAATTTAGTATGAATTGATTTAAAGGGCCTCCAGGATTGATCGCTTTTTACATGATCTTTTCTGGACATAAAGCATAGGACTTTTTGTTTTATTAGCCACTATTACGAGTTCCAATGTGGAACGTGTTGAGAACATTCATTTCTAGGGAACTTTTGAACTCTTTTAGCTTTCACATTCTAATTTTTTTTCAATATAATGTATCTGGAAATTAACATTCTACTTTTAACTAGCCATAGATGACAATCATAAAATAAACTGAGCTATTAAACTTTTATAAATGACAAACTAATCATTTTAAATGACAATCTGAGCTATTAAACTTTTATAAAGCGCTTTTGTTAGGTTTTTATCAGTGATTTAGAGTATTGAAGACATGTATCAAGTAAGTAGAAGATGTTATTGATAATGAGACCTACAAGGGATATCTGTTTCATCAACTTTTACATGATTCAAGATTTTCTATATGTAGTTAGTAATAATCACGTTTTTCTATTGTAGGTTGAGCTTCAAACAGTGGATGGACTGGTAAAGGATAGAACACAATGTGCCCCTGCCGATTATGTTCCACAGAATATGAATCAAGTAATGTACCCCGAAGTCTTCTGTGGCAGGATCCTTCGGGGTACAGTTATTTGATTCATATTCTGTGACACAATACAACTTGGATAGAAATGAGGCGATGCAGGTTAAGTCCAACAAAACCTTCAAATTTCTAGTCCAACAACCCCTTCTCATTATTGCAACATTTATTGATTGAGTAAACATACACCCCTAGCTTACACCAACACCGTAATTTTCTACATACAAGGTATACAATTCTTTTTTTATTAATTTATTCTATCTTAATTTCTGTGCACAAGTATCTATCTGTGTTAAAATATACGGTGTAATATACAAGTGTAGGAAAATAAGTGTAGATATAACATAGCTCAAAGATGAAGGAAAACGCTGAAGGGTAAGTAGTAGTAACTAGTTGTCATGTATTATTTGTCATAGAAATTAATATTCAACTTTTATTTGTGTCTAATTTTTCCTGTCAATTGGTTGTGAACTTTACATTAATTGTTGTTGCAGAGAAACTTCTTATATTGCTAAGAGATAGTAGAAAGCTCACAAGGATACTGGGCTCTTTTGATCAATTTGGTAACAACTTCTCAAATTCTGTAATTGTTTGACATGCTGTTGGTTGAGTTTCTAATAGTGTTCCTATCAATAACATGTAGCTAATGTTGTTCTTGAGGGTGTCTGTGACAGGATTATTGTTAGTGATCTATATTGCTTTATCCCTCTGGGCTATATGACGTGGTTGTGTTAAATTTAAGGTAAACTTTATGTACAAAATTTGTTGAACTAATTTACAATAAATGATATTCCATTCCATGTATTCAAGTTAGATATATAAAGTCCTAAATATTAATAAATTATTATTTGTATTTATTGATATATTTAATTTGATTATTCTTTTTACACGACATATATATATATATATATATATATATATATATATATATATATATATATATATACTCGTTCTACTCTTTACCTTCTTATTTTAGAGCCTTTATATAATAATAATCTTATTTTGATTATATTATTTTTATTTTGCAGATTGTGAAGATTTTCAGTCATTTGAAGATGTTCAGACTTTGCAGGACTAGGACCGATTTAGTTGATTTAGTTGTTTAGGGATGATTTTCTTATTGTTATAATGTCATGTGAATTGGTTTAGTTGTTTTCATGTTAGAAATATGTGAATCGGTGTATATATATTTTGGATTAATTACAATGGTATAATTATAATGCATGTTTAGTATATAATCGAAATCGCTTCTTTGTTGAAATAATGAAATTACTGAAATAATGGGATTACGATTGTAAATTATAGGTTTATGGGATAACAATGGTAAATTACAGGTTCATGAAATAATGCTGCCATAAATGCAGGTTTAGAAATTATAAAAATAATAGGTTTATAAAAAAAAAGCATAAAAAATAAAATAAAAAACGCAACCTACGAAAGCGCTTTTGGAAAAGCGCTCTTATAGGGGGGGCTATCAGAGCGCTTTTTCCAGAAAAGCGCTCTAATAGGGGGGATACCAGAGCGCTTTTTCCAGAAAAACGCTCTTATAGGGGGGGGGGGGTCTACCAGAGCGCTTTTAGAAGCGCTTTTGTTACCTACGCCAGCGCTGGCTTTCACAGCGCTTTAAAGCGCTTTTAAAGCCCAAAATAAGCGCTTTCGTAGGCCTTCCGTGTTGTAGTGGGAGGTGATTCTACTTGTGTTGTCACATGGTCACAGCCTAATATATAGGTACTACTGAGCGTGCTTTTTTTATTTCATTTTGGTGTGGAATTGTTACAGATATATACAGAAAATGATGCAATGCCAGCAAAAAAAAATGAAATTGATTTTGAGTTTCTTGCATTTCTTTGTTAGATAAGGTGGATTGAAAATTTGTTTACAGGTTTTTTTTTAGAGTTTCAGTAAGAGTATCCAGGAACGATGATAATCAAACAATTTCTTCCTAAAGAAGAAACCAATATACTTGTTTTTAAAGTGTATGGAAAGCTTGATTAATGAGCCACGAGGAGTGCTCATTAAGTCCATGGAAGTGATGTATGAAAGGAAAAATGATATTTTCTTTTAATTAATTTACTAAACCTCTTTTCTTTCAATAATCATGGTTTACTAAGAATACTTTCGGATTTAATCCATGAAGATACTTTTGAATGATTATTATTATTTTTTTTAAATGAAGGTGATTCACTTAAAAAATAATTTAAGAAATATTGTGAAAGTATTTATTTGTTCAACATGATTGGATGATGGTTTCAAAGAGAATTAGGAAGTGTATGATAAGATATAAAGGCTGTTTGTTTTAACTTTAAAAAAGTAATTTTTTTTATTTTTGAAAATAATTTTTTTAATATTAAAAGTTTTATTTTAAATTTCTCATTTATAAATTAAAAGACTAATTTTGACATTTTAGAATATAAATATACATTATTAAAGATCATCCACATATAGGCAAAGAATGATTACTCCATCATTAATATCCAATCTCACATAAACACCATAAACACCATGTTCGGACACACACCGCTTGAAACCAATATCAACAAGAAAGTCACCAATGCGTTTTTTTCCAAGCTCTTGGAGCTTGTTTCAAACCATATAATGCTTTATACAACTTGTAGTATCTCATCTCTTGATTCTTCACCACAAATCCGTGGGGCTGCTCAACATAAACCTCTTCATCAAGCGGACCGTTCAAAAACACATATTTAACGTCCATTTGATAAATGCCCCAATTGTTGTTGTTTGCAATACCAACAACCAAACGGATGGTCTCATTCCTAGCCACAAGTGCAAATACTTCCTAAAAATCTATACCTTCATGTTGTAAAAATCCATTCCCTATCAATCGAGCCTTGTACTTGATTATCTCGCCTTTGAAATTTACCTTCACCTTATAGACCCAACACACACCAATAGGCTTCTTTCCACATGATAGATCAACTAACTCTCAAGTACCATTCTTTTCAATGGATTTCAGCTCCTCTTTCATTGCACAAATCCATTTTGGATTGCTTAGAGCCTCCTCCGTATTCACCAGTTCGGATTCGGCCATAAGCGTAAAATGGACGAAATCACCTTCATTATTGACTTCATTATCTTGGAATCTCACGCATTCTTGGAGTCTCAAAGGCAACACCCTTTGTCTTGTTGATCTTCTATAATTTTCCTCATCTTGAACTTCATTCGGGGGCTGCATGATGGTTTCAAAACTGACTGAATCATAAAAAAAATAGTGTTGGTGGAACTAAATTCCTCATGTAACCGGTTACACCATATTGCACTATCTGGTTGTAATCGATTACACCCTACTTTCACTACACCAAAAAAGACCTAAGAAAGTGCTTTTTGGGCCTTTAAAAGCGCTTAAAAGGGTTGTCGTAGGTGGCGCTGCTATAGGTTTTAGCAGCGCTCTTTGCTTAGGAAAAAGCGATGCCTTAGGTATACCTTAGCCCACGCTTTTATCTAAAAAGCGCTTTCTGAAGTTAGCCTTTAGTAGCTCCTTTTTTTGGAAAAGCGCTAAGGGTGAGTAGTAAAATTGGCATTAACCACAATAGGGTGTAGTGAGTCACTTATATACAACAAAGTTACAAATGATTAAAAACACTTAAAACAGAAAATAAAACTGCATAGCTTTAGTGTAACTAGTTATGGAAAATAGCGTAACTGATTACGCCTCCAACACGGCGCTTCTATTTGCAAAACATGGGCCTGTAACCAGTTACACCAACTTAAGTGCCAAAAACAGTAGTTTCAACAACAGCATTATATCTAGGAGTTGACTTCTTCTAACTGATGAGACTTGATATAGATTCTTTGATATACACTATCATCCGAGGTTGCTTCACTAGTGATCCTCGAGGACTCAACCAAAAGACGCTTAACATTAGTTGCTATCATCAAAATCACCTGAATCATCTGCCACCAAGATCATTTATGGATAACTATACTTGCAAGCAAATAGTTGTAAAGAGAGGTATGAATATTTTATATAAACTACGCATACCACAAAGATGTTATAACTCCCATCTCTCAATGCTTGTATTTGCCTCGACTATATTATCACTAGTATCACAATCCCTAATAAATACCATCATATAAATATGAAATAAAAATATAAAGAAAGATAAGAATGATATACATGTTGTTAAACTTCTTGAGTAGATGAAGGTAATTGACTTTTCGAAAGAGTGCGAAATATAGTGTTTGCAAAGAAAAGTTGCAATGAAACAAGTAAATGATGAGAATGGGAGGGAAATGCTAAAGAGTAACCAATACTTGTATTTAATATTTTAGAAATGAAATAATTGGTTTTTTTAAAGAATAATAAAGTTTGTTTTATTGAAATTACTTGTATTCTGTAACACCCTTCTAAACACTCACGACAATTAATAAAATATTCAGAGTAAACATGAATTCAAGGATGTCACAATTCAAATTAAACGATACATCATATAGATTGTCATGCTTCACAAAAAACGAAATACCAATTTTAATAAATCATGTTCAACACAGTGGAATTAAATTAAAACAAAATAGCATAATCCTCACCGATGCATAAACCATTTAAGAACATAATCCCAAACCCATAGAAATAAAAGTATAACAAACAACTCTAAACTAGCATTCCCCAATGTTACAAATCAGAGAATGACACCGACGCTACAACTAGATGTACTAGTCTATAAGCTATCCTCACCAAGCCAAAGCCGCTAATCTTCAATCTGAAGAATGTCACAGGGTGAGACATTTCACAATTAAACTATATTATCAGTTCATAACGATAAAAAATCCCCAACACATTATTCACCCAATTGCAATGTAGTTAGATATTCAAAAATACTCACCAACAATACAAAATGCAATCAATCACATCACCGTGGAATAACACTGGAATTCTTCCAATCATGTTACAACAATATAAATGCAATGCACTGACACTATGCATGTGGTACCAATACGTTATGGGATTAACCCATCTGACCGATCTAAACATCATCGAGATACGGCCCTGCCAGCACTAATTCCACACAATAGGAATTATGCCATCACTGATCCAAAACATCACCGAGATTCAGCCACCAAATGATTATGAATCCATGCAGAAATATCTAACATACTTACCATCATCACCGATCTCGATGAACAAATCATCTCAACACCACATCGTCGAATTTAGTATGTTCATGTTCAGCATTATTCAATAATCAAATATACATAATCACACTTAATATCATATCAATATCACCTCAATATCACAACATATCATCACCACATTATCACATTGTAACAATTCACATACATGCACACAATGTATAATTTCACAGAGATAATTAAATCGGAATTTTAAAAAATAAAATCGAGCCTCTGCCCATTTCACCATTTTATGACATAAATTATTTAATTATCTTCACTGTGCTCGAAACGGAACTTAAAACAGATACACGGTTTGAAAGTTACAATTGAAACAAGTATTTTTCAAAAACACAACAACGGTAACTGGTTACCTCAAATAGAATAATCGGTTACTGCCTGACGGAGTAACCAAAAATCCTACTCGTAACAACGATAACCGGTTACCTCAAACGGAGTAACCGGTTACTGCCTCCCAGACAGCCCAGCAACGCAAAATGCAACGGAGGTAACCGGTTACCACACCTCAAGTAACCGGTTACTTCACAACGAATAGGCCTCCCTCGCCTACGTAATGTTAAGTAATCGGTTACCACCCTCAGGTAACCGGTTTCCACGTACCTGCAACCTAAAAAAATCATTTTTTGACAGCACTTTTCCATTTCCAACTCAACCCAATTCGTGTCAAAACGATTACCACATTAAAACAGTACCAACTCACATATTATAGCACAATTCTAACATGTTTTAGGAGTCATTTAACATCATACACAATCATCAACATCCAATTTCATCAAATCACCAAAAGTTATGAAACTTCCAAAACCCCAACAAATCCCAAAACCCCAAAACATAGAACTGACATGAACAACACACCAAATCATTCCTATCATCTTTAAACTAATCATATAGGCTAAAAGGATTGGCACCCCTTACCTTAGAAAAAGTCTTGGATCTTCCTTTTTCTCTCTTCTTCAGCTCTTTCTCGTGTTCTACGTTTTTCCTCTTTCTCTTCTTCTCCTTTCTATTTACCAATTTCTTTATTTCCTTGTTTTATGAAAAATATAATTTCACTTAGTAAAAGGCTTAGCAAATAACACCCTCCTTTTATTAACCACAACATTGACCTCTATTCCTCAATTTCTCCACTAACTCACTTAGATGCCAAATAATCTAACTTAAATTTTAATTAAATTAATAAATAGAAAATATGGGGTGTTACATATTCAATGCATTCAAAATTAAAATAAAAAATTTATTAAAAGAATATTTTTTTATATGAACTGTTTAAAAAATGCCTCTGAAGCACTCGTTAGCATGACCCTATTTGTAAATCACTTATGATATCACACATATTAAACATTTGTTTGTCTTTATAGACACTGAAAAATGTTTAAGAAAAAAAAATATGAGACATCATATAACAAAACCAAAAATAAAATAATTAAAATTAAAATTTTGTAAATAAAAGTTATGTAATTTTTTAATATCTCTCTCTATAAATACATCAAATTTTACTTTTTGTCTCTACAAACATTTTCTTTAAATTTTATTCAACTTACATATTTTATTATTAGTCTTGATCCATATTTCTTATGATTTTTTTAAGGAAGATTTGTTTACTAAAGCTTTATAAATACATTTTTGTTTTCTAATGTTATTTTCTTTTTTGGATTGTTGGTGTTGTAGGTGTATCTTTTGGTTCTTTTGGTTTAATATATATTTCTTGATTTCAAAAAAAAAAAAAAAATAGACTAGAATATGTAAATTACCCATTCCGTCTTAAATTTAATTGTAAATTAAATGATATTTCAACCAAAAAAAAAAATTAACATTTGACCATGTATTGTTTTACCTACACATTAAATTATTGTTACGTAATATTACTTTTTCCAAACTGTTTATAATTTTCTTAAGTGTTCAACTCACACTTCAATACATTAGGTTTCTCTCATGGCTACTCAACCGCCGAAGTTACTGTATCACCACCGTAAGTCCAATCCATCAACGCCACCAATTCTTCCCAACGAGCTTATCACCGATATTCTATCTCGCTTTACTGTCAAATATCTGATGCAGATGAAATGTGTGAGTAAGTCATGGAACACTCTTATCTCTGATCCTATATTCATCAAAATTCATCTTAATCGATCGGAACTAAATCCACAATTCTCATTGATATCTTCACATAACGATGATCACAGTTTTGTACCCTTCCCCGTTGGTCTATTATGGAAAAACAGTAGTATCAATATTCCTCAAGATCCTTCTTACCAATTAAGCAACAAGAACTGTACGGAGATTGTTGGTTCATGCAATGGATTAGTATGCTTGGCCGGTTATTCTCTCAATGAGATTACAAGGTATAAAAAAATATGGCTTCGGTTCTGGAACCCTGCTACTAGGGCAATATCTGATAAATTAGGCTCTTTTTTCTATTATGATAGATATCGATTTGAATATTGTAAATTTACGTTTGGTTATGATAATTCAACTCAGACTTATAAAGTCACGGCGTTAGGTTCAGTTGTGGATCGTACTCTATCAGAAACTGATGTGAAAGTATTCAGTTTAGGTGATAATGTTTGGAGAACTATTCATGGGGTTCCTGCTATTCCTCTTCAATTGTACTTTGGTCATGAGTATGATGGTGTACATTTGAGTAACACTATTAACTGGCTGTCCATTCAGGATGTGTTTGGTAGAGATGATATTGTTGAGCAATTTGTAATAATATCGCTTGACTTGAGCACAGAGACATTCACACAATTGATGCCCCCTGAAAATTATGACAATCATGGGGGTATATCACCAAATATTTGTGTCATGATGGATTCCCTTTGTTTTTCTTATGATAAGGAAACTGAAATTTTCATATGGCAGATGACGAAATTCGGAGATGAAAAATCTTGGTCTCAATTTCTTAAGTTTAGTTATCACAATGTTGGAGTAGATTATGAACTTGGTCACCCGTATATTAAATTAACTCCGTTGCATCTTTCTGAGGATGGTGATACACTATTATTAGCAAAAGACGAACAAGACAGTGCAATTCTTTATAACCGGAGAAATAACATAGCAAAGAAAACTAGAATTAACAATAAAATATGTTGGTTCTCTATCAGGGCTTATGTCGAAAGCTTGGTTCCAACATGTTGAAGGTAAGTTCTTCTCCCATGATATATTGTTCTAATTTTTATGAATTCATGTGCAGATTGTTTAATTTGTGCAATTATTTCTTTTAACTTCAATACTTTGTTGTAGATATTTTGAATCAAGAATCAATTGACAGATCTTATTACCATGTTTAGAACTCAACTAACAGCTGTGACATAGACTTGTAGATAGAAGTTAATTTCTTTATATTTTTTTCAGATACGGCTGCACTTCAAAGGATTAGGCATCCTCTTTTCTTCTGTCTTTTTTTCTCTGTGTGTATTGTTGTTTCTGTGCCTTGCCTAACAAGAGTTTGTGTTCGCAACCTCACCTTCAATTAGCAATGCAATGCACAACTATTAAATATATGGTTCAGTAGTTCATTCGTTCGTTCTTAATTAGGAAACCTTTACATTGCAATGCACAACTATTAAATATTATACATAATCACTTCAACCCAACTCTTAGTTTTGTAAATTTCCTTAATAAGTTTTAAATTAAAATCCATAATCTCATGAACCTTATCATAACATTTCATAAATCAATATAACAGAGAGCCTAACCAAGAACTACATATCTACTTATCTATTGGTGAAAAACTGCACATCTATTCAGATAATTTAGCATTACTCTATTAGATGTAGTTAAAGAATACCTACTAATATCATTGGCTCCAAATTTAAAAATCATTGTGGTGTAATGAGTAAGCTAATATTTAGACAAACAACAGTAAGTTTCAAATTTCTTATACAACAAAGTGAGTAGTACTCTAGCGGAAGTAAGTTCCAATAAGCTCGAATCCTGCCATGAACCGTTGATTCGGTCGAAGTTGTGGATCTATAATTCATAAAAGACTTCAATTAAGCATATGCATTAGAGTGAAAAAATAAAAGAAAAACTCAAAGGAAAATGAATGAATAATTCTCAAAAGTGCAACAAGACATTGAATTCTGTATAATATCAATAATACGTAGAGAAACAAAACCTATATGGTTGTGCGTACTTGTACTGTATAATCAAATCAAGAAGGATATCTATCTAATATATATTAATTTACAAAACATTTAAATGTTTTAAATAAACATAGACATCTAAGATCTAAATATGCGAATCATGCATATTTATGTTGAAGTAATGGCAACAATAATGCATGCATACATACAATATACGTGAATTAATGAAAGAAGAACTTACTATTCAGAGGTTGACACCAAGCTTCCCACATATTCACTACGCCAAAATTGATTTTTTGTATCGCCTAATTTAATAGCACTTTTAAAGAAAGTGATATTAAAAAGGAAAAAACTTATCTATAATAGCACTTTATAATTGGGCGCTATTATATGATACATACAATCTAACTTTGATAGCACTTTATTACAAAACGCTATTATTAAGCTTCACTAAAATAGCACTTTTTTTGAAACGCTATTAATATTCTTCTTTAAGATAGCATTTTTTTATAAAACGCTATTATTTTACTACCATATATAATTAATAAAATTAAAGGCTATGATTTTTTTTAAAACGCTACTATGATAGCATTTACCTAAAGCGCTATTGTTTTATACTTTTATATAATATATATATATATATATATATATATAATAAATAAAATAAAAAAACCAAAACACTTTTTGGCATATAATTTTCACATTCACGCTCATATTTTCGCCTATCACCACCAAAAACTAAAAACCATATTTCATTGATTCTCCCAACCGATTCTCTTACGCCGTAACCCCTTCCTTCGATTCATCTATTCTCCGTCATCAATCATAGGTTCACCAACGTTAGCTCTTTCTTCGTGAACCTTCATCTTCGTTAACCCAGAGCTTCGTCCTTTCACCGGTGAAACCCTATCACCACGTGAAACCCCTTTCCAATCAGAACTTCACCAAACCTCCTCTCCCGAACAAACACACATTCAGAAGAAGAAGAAGTTGAGGTGAAGAGCTAGCAGAAAGATAAGAAGATTGTACCAACACGTTTGTGCCTTTTGCCGATGTTGAACTGGGTCAGAATCACTTCGATTGCGTGAGTTTTTTTCTTACCATCTCTTTGATTTCTTGACACTATCATGTTCTTTGTACTTTATTGATTCAAATTCCTCTATCAATTGTTTGAAAATGCTATTGTATGCTGTTTAATTCCATTTGGTAGCTCTAGGGCTTTAGAATCTTTGGTCAAATTTAATTGAGATTGATGATGTATATGTGAAGTTGGAGTTGAGATTTAATTAGGGAAGGGAGTATTTTCAATTTCGCATTTGATTTTGTTGTTGTTCGAGGAGTATTTTCAATTTCGTTCATAATGTCAGTTCTGTTACATAATACATCCTCTGCTGCTGGCTCCAATCATGGAATTGCCAGCTTGCACATTTGAAGCATATGATAGAGAATGATCTGAGATTTATCAAATAATACCATATCAAATAATCTGAGATTTATCTAAAATTATGATTTCTTTGAGATAAATCTCCTTCAATTTATGGAACTTTGGGTATTGGTAAGTGGCCAGATGAATCTTCTGTGTCGGTATTTGGAGTTGTAGAATTTTCCAAAACAGCATTTGGTTCTTCAATGAGGCCTTTACTTTCTAAAACTGATTCAGAATCTTTAATTTCTACAACTGGTTCGGGCACTAGCAAAATACACATTTTAGATTGTTGTTCTTCTGTAATGGTACTCCCCTGTCAAGTAACTCTACCTTTGCCGGTATTTGGCGATGTAAAATTTAGATTGTTGTAAAATTTGTACCCTAACTAATGTAAAAGATTTTCTACACAAAGAAACACAAAAAATGTTAAAATTGGAGAGCTGAAGTAAAGTACTAGATACATGTGCAAAATGTGCAAATGTGTAACGTGATCCCAATTAGTAATGAATATCTGGTTCAACATTTGTCTTTGTTTCTACCTGTGTATTCTCACGCTGAGCATATTTAATTAGTAATGAATATCTGGTTTTTACCGAATAGTCATATATTTTCTCCACAATTCACTGTCATGAATTTTGATTATTCGGTTGTATGTAAACATTTGATATGATATCACTCAGTTCTCTTACGTTCTCCTTCAAATTGCTATCCAGCATTTGTTCTCCTTCAAATTAAGACTTTGAAAGTTAGAGGAATTGAGATTTTATATCTAAATGAGAGTTGTGATTTGGTAAATTGTTATTGTGGAATTAGGCTGCATCCTTTTAACTGTCCTGGTTCATTTTCATACTCGGTTCCAATGACAATCAGCTGGAATGCGCCCAAGCAAGTGCAGCATGCGCCGCCGTTATCCGCCGCAAGACTCAAACTGTTTCCTAATCCTTCGACGCTGATTCTGATCCCTATCTCAACAAACAGAAGATCTTCGATTTGTTCCAGAACTGCATAAAGCTCGCCAATGAAAATGTATGCACGAAATGAAATTGAAATTGTGCTTTATTTTTTGTTTGAATTCTTCTTTACTTTGACGTAAGTTGAACGTTGTTGGCTTGCAGAAAATTAATCAGAAAAACACTTGGGAGTTTAACTTGATTGATCACCTTACTAATACTGTTAAACCGGAAGAAGAAAATGATACGGAGACTAACTTTCAGAAGGTTCGTATGCTTTAAACTTGTATGGATATGATTAGTGTTTATACTTTTTAGCATATGATGTATGTTAAATGGTTTTCTTGCAATTAGTGATGTCATGTGCTATAATTCCAAGTCTACTAGATTATGAGAAATTGATTATTATATTATGGGCTGCACATATGAAATTACTAGCTATGGACACACATACAGTTGTAGTAATTTAAGAAAATGGAAGTCATTGAATATAATTTCATCTTTCGGTGATATGTGCTAGTTTATACAAATTAACTAATTAGATTATGGGCTAAACATATGAATTTATTAACTATGCATCACTAACAGAGAGATACACAACAATGACATATGGTTGGTGATAATAGGTTAGGAAATTGGAAGTGATTGAATATAATTACATCTATCGATGTCCAACAATGGACATGGCTGCAATCCAACATTTTAGTACTACATAGCTTGCTGGGATGAACAAACAAAGCTGTATTTGTGTAACACTTAGTGTAGTTTTTTGTTAAATTTTATTTTGACAGGCAAGCTGCACTCTTGAGGCTGATGTTAAAATTTATTCATTAAGGGTGGATTTAGTGCATTATGAGGCATACAAAGTCCTTAGTGGGATGAATAGAGCGGAACAAGACGTTGAGCCATGTTACAATTATTTCCCTCTTACCAAGATTAACACATTCTGATTCTCTTTTTTGTTTTTTGCACTAGTTGTATTTGTAGTGAGTTTTCTTGATGATTTGTGTGTAGATAAGAGTTATTGGGATTGACTTTCTTCTGTCTTGTATATGGTGTATTGTAGTATAAGAGATGCTCTATTTCTAATAATGTTTGATATCTTGTAAATGTATCAATTAAAATGGCTTGATATTCCTATTACATGTTCGATATTTTGTGAATGTATGAATTCAAATGGCTTGATATTAATTTACTTTTGGCTTGGTAGTATTTGTTCTTTATTAAGTTCTAATTAATGATAAGTCATAATGTCAGACACTACTATGGAAAGTATTAATGTTGAAAGTGGACAAAAAGGAAGCAGAAAAGAGACAAATAGAAAGGTAATTGGTTTCTTTATTAGCTCTCAAATTCCATATGTTTTTTAATAACGATATTAATGTTTTTATTCATATCTTATTGATTTAGGGTCTGTTTCCTGTTAATATATATTTATCATCCCCAAGTCGTTGTTTGGTTGCTCGTGGCAAACTATATAACACCAAAGGTACCACGATGCACGACATGACGTTACCACCTGGGTATGTTAAGGTTAATATTGAAGTTCCTATTGTGTCAAATGCTTCATTGCCTATATCCGTTGATGATGGAGACGTAACCCTTGTTGGTTAGGCAATACGAATGCATGCATCTACAAATTTGGCTATGTAAATGCCTTCATTTTTTTAAGTACACTAAATACCCTCTATATGTTATGATATTTGTAAACAAGAGGATTTGGTTTAAAATGTTATTTGGTATTCATGGATCATAATATGTATGCAATGAGTAACTTAAAGTGTTATTTGGTATTGAATTAAATGTAGCTTTTTGATATTTGCACACCAATAGAATAATTTTATGTACAAAAAAAGTGTACCATATATTAGCGCTTTCTTTAAAAGTGCTAACAAACATGAGTCATATGTTAGCGCTTTCTTTAAAAGTGCTATCAAATATGAATCATATATTAGCGCTTTGTTTGAAAACGCTATCAAACATGTGCCCTTTAATAGCACTTAATTTGAAAGTGCTGTTAAAATCAAATCAAAACAGACAAAAAATGCATTCTTCAATAGCGCTTTAGAAAAAACGCTATTAAAATCTGATACTTTAATAGCGTTTTTAAAGTGCTATTAAACAAAAAACATTTACAATAGCGGCGCGGTTAATAGCACTTTTAAGCGCTATCAAAAATAAAAAAGTGCTATTAAATAGCTTATTTGGCGTAGTGATTCCTTGACAAGGAACCATCTTATTTTATTGGTAATTCTAGTTCTTTCGACACTGTTATCTCTCATATTATACAGAATTGCCTGCTCTTCTAAACTGCTACCCAATATCAATCTATCATCATTCTCCGACAGATACAATGGCACCATAAATAATTCCTTATCTCTAAAATTGTAACCAATACTATCCAAAGAACTAATTTGAAGATCCAAATAATTAATTTGAAGAAACTGTGTCCAAGATTCTTGAACTCCAAAATCCATCATTTGCCATATAACAAAATGAGTTAGTCTAAAATCATAAGAAAAAAAAAGACGATTCATCAACACACCAATAGTTGGGTCTACTCGAGGCATTTCAACAAAACCATGAGGAAGATGCATCTGCGTGTATGTCTCGGTTCCCAGATCAAGAGAAATAATAACATAATTCTCAAGAGATTTAACCTTGTATTCAAAAACACCCAACCAATTCGCAGTGCCACTCAAATAAACACCATCATAGTCATGGTGGAAGCGATAGACAGGGTGGAAGCGATAGACAAACTGAAGTGGAGCCGCAGGGAAATTTTGAATATTTCTCCAGACATTATCAACCAAACTAAAAACTTTTGTCTCGGTTATCCTATTGCGAGGTTGAAAATTTAGGGACACAACCTTATAAGTAGAGGTTAAATTATCATAACCAAATACGAACTTTAAAGATCTATATTGACTAACCCTATGATGGCGTCGATTAACCCTATCACTCGAAAAACATAAATGACCTAATGCTTTAGATATTGTTCTAGTGGATGGGTTCCAGAAACGAAATGTTATATCTTGATCCAAAATTGAAAAAATGAGCAAGCAGATCAATCCATTACATGAACCGACAACACGATGGTTGACACGGCTATTGGATTGGTTGAAACAAACATCGTCCATAAGGTAATGAGGTTCGTCAGTAAGGGTGATCAGAGGATTTTCGAGTAAATGGCATACTGGTAAGGGTACGACATTTTTGGTCTTGCTAGTGACAAGTGCAAGGTGAGGGTTTCGAGCAGATCGAAGAAGATGCATTCTGATGAAAAAAGGATTGGTAAAGAGAGAATTAGAGAACTTACTCACGCATCTCATTCGCATAAAAGATTTCACAGGAAGGGAGGAAAGTACTTCAGTTACAAGCTCATTGGGGAGGAACACCGATTGTGAAGTGTTGGACGAATGTTGTGAGTGAGATGGATGGATATTCATTTTCACAGCTTGCATAACGGCAGTTGGAGGTGTTATGTGAATTTTGAAAGACCGAAAACAACAAAAACGAAGTTATCTATTAAACCAAATATTCAGTTCTCATATATATGAAATAAATTTTATTTTTTTAACAGAGTTACTTTTTTTTCTATTTATTTTTTCTATTTATTTTTATTATTATGGTCAAAGAAAAATAAATAATTGAGCTTTTTCATTTTTTGTACAATGTATCAAACCAAAGAATTTGACTAAGGGGGTAAGATCAAATAAATGAATATGGTAATATTATTTAAATAAGTTTGACTACAAATTGAATTTGAACATAACCAACATAATTTTATCTATAATATAATTAGGGTGTAAGATCAAATAAATGAATATGGTAATATTATTTAAACTAGATTACCGACCCGTGCTTCGCACGGGTATATTAGAAATAATTTTTTTATAATAATTGATATTTATTTGTTATTTGCATATAAAATTATTTTGTAGGTCATATAGTCTATATTTGCAATTATACTTTTAATTATTTAATGTAAAAGTTAATAAATTAAAAAATAAAATTTTATGATAATTTAAAATGTATAAGTTTGAAGAAATAAAAATTAAGTAACTAAATAATATTATTAAATGTTTCTTTGTAAATTACATTTGATGTTGTATCTATATCTTCACATTCATCATTAGTCCTCAATATCTTTAATTTTTTTTTTGAATTAACCCTTGATAAGACAATATATAGTTGTCCATGAGCGAACATTGGTTGTGGTAGATATACTCCAACATGTTTGGGTGACTGCCTTGACTTTTATTGATAGTCATTGCAAATAAAACAGCTAAAGGAAATTGGTGTCGTTAGAATTTGAAAGGGATTCTTTTATCAGAAGGTGTCAATGATAAACTTGCGATATAATTTTTTTTTACCAATATTGCTTCCCAAAATAACCTTTGCTTCAACAACTATTTTCCCATTTTTTTTGTAATTATTAACTGTGTTACCTTACACAAACCTAAAGACAGGTCAATATTTCTCTATAATATTACTCGTACTATAATTGTGTCAATATTTCCCATTATTATTATTATTATTTAAATTATTTACATTTTAAAAACCTAAAAGATTTTATCTGAGTTTCTATTTTATTAATTTATAAAGAAAATCCAAATAATTGTGATTAATTTTATTTTATCATTGGTGATAAATTGAAATAAAGAAAATTTTTTAAGTGTATGATTGAAAATAAATTAAAATAAAGAAAAATTCATGCTAATTTTTATTTTTAATTAATAAAAGTTATGTGATGGACAAATCTATCATATTTGGGCGTTATTATTACATATATTAAAAAAACGTAAAACACATTAAATTAAAAAGACATTAAATCATTCAGATTCTTTAGTTTTCAAGAATGGAAAATTTGGATCTTTAATGATTGATACATTGTCACCCTCAAGATTAATTGTTTAAATGTGAATTATATAAAAACTCGCGCGTTGGATGGGTTTGATTATAATCCTTGCCTCAAATATTATTTAAAAAAATATATTTTTGCAAATATAATTATATATAATCTTATAATTGAATGTATAAAAAATTAGAGGATTTTCGAGTAAATGGCATACTGGTAAGGGTACGACATTTTTGGTCTTGCTAGTGACATGGATGGATGGATGTTGTGAGTGAGATGGATGGATATTCATTTTCACAGCTTGCATAACGGCAGTTGGAGGTGTTATGCGAATTTTGAAAGACCGAAAACAACAAAAACGAAGTTATCTATTAAACCAAATATTCAGTTCTCATATATATGAAATAAATTTTATTTTTTTAACAGAGTTACTTTTTTTTCTATTTATTTTTTCTATTTATTTTTATTATTATGGTCAAAGAAAAATAAATAATTGAGCTTTTTCATTTTTTGTACAATGTATCAAACCAAAGAATTTGACTAAGGGGATAAGATCAAATAAATGAATATGGTAATATTATTTAAATAAGTTTGACTACAAATTGAATTTGAACATAACCAACATAATTTTATCTATAATATAATTAGGGTGTAAGATCAAATAAATGAATATGGTAATATTATTTAAATAAGTTTGACTACAAATTGAACATAACCAACATAAACTTATCTATAATATAAAGGGGGTAAGATCAAATAAATGAATATGGTAATATTATTTAAATAAGTTTGACTACAAATTGAACATAACCAACATAAACTTATCTATAATATAAAGGGGGTAAGATCAAATAAATGAATATGGTAATATCATTTAAATAAGTTTGACTACAAATTGAACATAATCAACATAAACTTATCTATAATATAAGAACATTTTATGTTTTGAAAAAGACAACAATACCCCTCTTGCATATTGTGTGTCATATCAGCCTTTTTTTTAATTGCATTGCGAGCTTTTTATTTATCTAATACGGTAAATTTTTTTTTTCAATGTAACTTATCGTATTATTTTATATTTGGTTCCAAACCAACAACAAATATGCTTATCTTTTCAAATTTTCTCTTCTACCCATATATCATCACATCCGAGTGTTTGCTTTGGAAATTACTAAACAACACTAGTATCTTTTTATAGGTTACTTTGCGAGATCGACTAGGGAATCTCATAACATCGTTTTTTTTTTCAAAGAGTTTTTATAAGATTTTTGGAATATTGTTATTTGAAAAGGAGGTGTTTGACACGACGTCAAACATTCTTAACGTCAAAATTGGTGTTTTTTGCAAATGCTTGTGAAAGATCAAAACGAAAAGTTAAACATAAGCATGCAAAGAAAATAACAAAGCTTGAATATAAATGACATAACATTAAAATTTGAAGAAAAAAGTAGGTGATTCAAACATACATAGTCCTTGCTTGACTCGTTTTGCTCGTTCACTTGGGTACTTTGAGTGTTTAGCGTATAGGCGTTTGTAAGTTTGAACTCCTGAGACTATGTACAAAGTTCTTTATTTATAATACAGAAAAATAACTACTTCTTGGTGGTTTTCGACCTGCTGGAATCCCACGTTCTTTCTTCTAACTTCCTTCCATGAAGACCCATGTTCTCCATTTGTATTTTCTTTTCCCTCCAAATCCCTTACTCTCATGATCTGGATAGTTTATTTAGTCTTGGGCTTTTGGCGCTTTCAGACCCAATTGACTATTGATGGAGTCTTTCTTGGTCGACTAGAGCTATGGTCGACTCAGGTACTTCTCCCTCAAAGTCGAACCCTTTGGATTCCTTTTCTTGGCTAGCTTTTAGTCTTCGTCGAAAATCCTAGCCAACAAATTTCCCCCCAAAATGTCCCTTTTGAATGAAATGGGATAAATGGACATTTTTAGTCTTTCTTAGTGCGTACTAACGTCATCTTAATCATGACTTTTTCCTTAGACATCACGTCTGTAAGCATGCAACCACTTCTCTACTTTTTAGCTTCAACTTCCTAGGATGAATATGGCCTCCACTCAACATCTTCCTCAATCGGTTGCTATTCACCTGACACGTGTTCGTCACGTACCCACAGTTTTTCCACTTTCTTTCCAAACATTTGAGTTCTTTAGTAGTATAAATACTCTCCTCATTTCTTTAATTCCTTTTTACGCTCTCTTTGTATTATCAAGCCTTCATTTCAGAACTCACAAAGCATCCAACGTTTTTGCTAATTTCCTTCTCAAACCTTTGTAACTTTCAATGACTACCTCCAACCAAATCGTTGAACAACTTTAAAATCCGGACACTATTCCTCTAGTTTCCATGATGAGTGACGTTTTCCTGCACCTTCAAAAACCATTTGTGCTAGAACCTCCTCTTGCACGCGAAGGCAAGATGTGTATCTTTCGTTCGTAGGTTTTACTCCCTTTTCTCCTTAAGAACAATGCTCATGCCCTTCTGGGTCCTTTTCCTGATAAAGTGGGAGATGTTAAGAAACTAAAGAAATGTTTCTCATTCATTCTCAAACCAGATCCCCTGTCACCCTAAAGAAAACCCTTGATCTCAGCCCTCTCTATGGAACTATCAGGATTTTTCGTTTAGCTCCCACTATTCAACAAGACTTCATTGCTTGGTCGTACAAGATCAAGAAAGTGAAAGGTGACACCTTGAAACAATAGGATATCTTCGACTTGATTCAACTTTCCAGGGTTGGCCCTACCTACTGTACCAGGTTTTTGAATTACTCCCTCTACTTCTGAGAAGGTTCGACCAACAGTTATCACCTCCCATGTGGCGTGTTTACGTCCATACTATTCGATATTGCAACCACTACTGGCCTGGGACCAATTTGCGAATCCTTCAAGCCCGCAGTTGCTGTCGAAAACGTCATTGGGTTTGAAAAATTTGGTGAGAGTGTTGTGATCGGGCCAGGAATTATGCAACAGACTACGCAAACGATTAAGATGATTCAAGAGAAAATGAAAGCTTCTCAAAGTCGTCAGAAGAGTTATCACGACAGGAGAAGGAAGCCACTTGAATTTCAATAAGGAGATCATGTGTTTATGAGAGTTACTCCTATGACAGGTATTGGTCGAGCGTTGAAGTCAAAGAAGTTGACACTGCATTTTATTGGTCCGTTTCAGATTTCTTAAAAAGTAGGAGAAGTAGCCTATCGTATTGCTTTACCGCCGATGCTTGCACATTTGCACGATGTATTTCATGTGTCTCAGTTTAGGAAATACATTGCGGATCCGTCCCATGTGATCCAAGTAGATGATGTACAGGTGAAAGACAACTTGACGGTTTAAGCATTACCTGTGATAATTGAAGATCGAAAGCTGAAGCAGTTGCGTGGCAAAGAGATAGCTTTGGTCAGAGTAGCTTGGGGAGGGTCAGCTGATGGAAATGTTACCTGGGAGCTAGAGAGCCAGATGAAAGACTCATATCCGGAACTCTTTACTTAAGGTATGTTTTCGAGGACGAAAACTCTTTTAGTAGGGGAGAGTTGTAACACCTGTATATTTTGATTTCTAATTTAATTGGAAATTGAATTTATAATTAGACTTATTTTGGTTTTATGAAAATAAATTAGAAAAGAATGGCTTATGGTATTGGGCCATGTGTGGTGTTAGTAAGAAGGAGGTGTTAAGTTAGTAAAGCCCATTACTAATTTAATGTTATCTTCATAAAACAATATGGGAATTGGAGAGAAGGGATAGAACGTGAAAAAACTGAAGAATTGGGAACTCAAGAACGTGAAAGAGGAGCAGTAGAGGGAGAGACCAATCAAGAACGTTTGACTAAGGTAAGGGGGACTCTCCGGTTAACATTTCTTATCGTGTTTTGGATGATAACATTGATTAGGAATATTATCTAGGTTAATTGGATTATATGTTAGGTTTAGGGATGTTATAATTGATGAAATTGCATAGGTTATCGGTTAATAATGTGTTGTTTTGATGTATAATGATGTATGATGATGCAATTGATGATTATTTATCTGTATATGATGTTTAGAATCGATTTTGGACTTAGGATGTGTGAGATTGCAGGGTGTGTCGCAGACCTGAGAATCTGCAAAATCGCACGTCCGCTAAGCGGAGGTAGGTCCGCTGAGCGGAGGTCCCAACGTAGTTCGCTTCTGTCACGAGTCGCTGGTGGGCCGCTGAGCGGACCCTGCTGTGCATAAATTTTTCCAAACTTTGAAATAACGTATCTTTTGAACCGTTGGCCTGTTTTGAGTGCCTTTTTGAGTATGATGGACCTCATGAAATAACCTGTGTGTTTAAATGATGAAATGGGGGTATAACTTCCAATAATTTTGAATTATGATTGTATTGCTTGATGAATGATGTATTGTGCATGTATGTAATGAGATGTAATAATAAATGTTATGTTTGAAGCAATAATCATGCGATGACTTATTGGTTGTATGATGATAACGATTGGACGATATTTGAATGATGTTAATATATATAAACATTCTTTGATGATGATGATGATGGATTGAGTAATAGATGATGTTACTCATAGACTTGACGATGGTATAAGTATGTTTCATATATGTTTGCAACCCATTCATAATCATAAGTTGAGGGCTGAATCCATATGATGTTGTGGATTCAGTGAAGGGCATGATTCCCATTGTGTGGAATTTGTGCTGGCAGGGCCGTATCTTGAGGATGTTGGATCGGTCGTTGGGTTATTCCCATTGATGATGATTGGTACCACATGCATAGTGTCAGTTCATTCATATGCATGATTTTCATAATATAACTGAATGTGTTTCAGTGTTATGAATGGATGATGAGCTAGTTGCGTGTTTGTTGAATTGTCTAAATATAATACAATTGGGTGAATGATATAAATATGATATGTTATTATTTATGACGCAATAGTAATTGTTAATTGCGATGAGACTCGCCTTTACATGTTGTCATTTTCAGATTGAGGATAGCGGCTTTTCGACTTGGTGAGGATTAGCTCATGAGTCAATGCGTTTTAGTTTAGTGTCAGGTGTCATGCTCTGATATTGTAACACTAGGGAACGCGTCTTTTGAGCTTATGTTTTATGACTCTATTTTGTTTTATTTGATGATTTGAGGTATATAGTTTCGAAGACGTTGAACTTATCCGTATGACCGATTTTCCGCTGTGTTAACATGAGTTATTATGTATGATGATGAATTTCCTCAGTGAACGCATGACAATGACATATGATATTTATTTTAAATATGAATTGTGGCACCCTTGTTTCATGTTACTCTGAAATATTTATTTAATTGCCGCGGGGTTTAGAAGGGTGTTACACGAGCTACTCCAAAAGCGCACTAATCTTCTTAACCTGCGCGTTACTAACATAGGGGTAACATTCAAACAGAAGGGGTGAGATATTAAACCGTATAATTTAGTTTATGATAAATAATGTATTAGAATTTAGATCATATAAAATTACCACTTCACAGTTACTAACATTGCAGAACACTTCATATTACAACATCGTATATCTTAACAAATTCAAATCACAATTCAAGTCACAACACTTCACATCATGCATACTTATGAAATCAACGTGACACTAACAATGCACATGCATGTGGTACCATCAGGGCTTCAGCCCCTATCGCTAAATTTCCAATTAATGGAGGCTTCAACAAGGCATAGGCCTTCATCGCAGTTTGCCAGTCGAGGCCATCGCAGAGTATGTAAATGTATGTGACTCGATAAATGCGGCATTACATACTCAACAACAACACATCTCATCGCAAGGCATACGCCTATATCACTGTTATTACTAATAAATAGAGGTAGTTCATAATCACAATAATCCCTGCAACTTCACATTATCAACAACTACGTAACAACAGCGACAACAATTATAATAGCAAGTTGACAACAACAATTATCACCACAGGTCAACAACAACAACAATTATAACAACAGGTCAACTACGTGCAGCCACTTTATACAACCTACCGTCTCAACCTAATTATACTACAAACGTCCCACGAAACTACTCGGACAATTTCGACTATTTCCGGTTAATTACTTATCGGCTGGAAGTTCTATTATATTCGGCTCTGTACTACTATTTATATCCTACTACTAAATTATATCTACCAAGTACATATCAGTTAAGGTTGGTTTGCTGTTAATACACTAACTCTGTATTCTACTGCTACTAAAATTTCTTCTGTTATTTCTATAGCTACCTCTGCTAAATATAGATATATATTTACTAACTTTGTTCGATTAATCATTTTAAATATCTGTGTATCACTAAATCCAAAATTACTAATTAATATATTATTATTATTATATTATTAAAATGCTAACTATTATTTTGATTATTAAACATTATTATTATTATTATTATTATTAATATAATAGCTATCATTATTATACTAATGAAATGTACATATAATATTACTAATAACCATCATTTTATCAATGTTACTAATAACGACACATATATAAAATAATGGTAATGTATGAAGCATATAATATATATATATCCACAGGACAGTCATGCCCCTCGGCACACCATGTGCCACTCGGCACTCTATGTGCCACTTGGCACATTCCCTTCCCAGGGTGTCGTTCGCCATGCCAAACATGCCCCTCGACAGAGTATTTCTCCCACAACAATTTTTGTTTAGTTCCAATTTTAACACAGAGTTCACCGTAATTTTTCCATCGATTTCCATATACCCTCAGAAATCAACAGAGATAATTTTTAGTCCTAACATAACTTGAATTCCAATTATTCCTCAAATCACAATTTCAACTACAACTCATAATTGATTATATAACGGTAACAATTATAGTTAATTTGGTTCCAACATCAAATATTCACAACAACAACAACTCTGCGAATTCCAATAATTCATGATAAGTAGTTTGCAATTATTTCCACAACAATTATCCATCGATTCAACACATAACAAAAATCAAAACACAGACAACAACAATTTCAACAACCCAAACATACAATAATAATTTTACACATAATCAAACATACTATAATTTCATACAACCAATCCTCACATATTATCCATCATATACCCTATTATAGAGTCAGAATCACACTCTTACCTTGGATTGAAGGCTACTCGATAATCTATGGTTAAATTTGGTTTTTGCCCTAACCTCTTTCTCTATAACTTCTCACATTCTCCATTCTCCAAAATCCTTAACAATTAATATAATTCTCCTTATTTAACTTAACCTTATAATTTTATTATTTCCAATGGGCCTAACTTCCACACCCCCGCCTTTGCTACACACAACCATAGAAATAAACCCATATAAATAATCTAGTATTATTCTAATATTATTTCTACATTTAATCAACCAATTAATCAACTAACAACATGACAACTTGAATCAACATTTCACCAATATTCACAACTTCAACAATTAGTTCGAAAATAATCTGAAAAGATTTTATTAAATAATGAATTAAATACCGGGTGTTACACATTCACCCTTCATTTTGTATCTAAACTTAGTAGGGATTCCATCCGGAGACACAATAAAAATACCTACACCAGTTCATTGTTTATGTTTAGATTCATCAAAGTTTAATTGCCAGAATTTAGTACCTACGTAGGTTTCAGTAATATCAGCCACTAAATGCTCAACAATAAAATCAGCAACGATTTATCCTTTGACTGCTTTTAAAGGGACATAAGTGAGTGGATATTAGTTAATGGTAAAGCCCATTTACCAACTCGGTTGTGTAAGATAGCTTTAGACATCATATGTTTAATAACATCCAAGTGAGAATAAATAGAAACTTCAACTGGTTTTATATAATGCTTCAGTTTACTACAATAAAAGTAAAAACATATACATAACTTCTCTATAGCATTATACCTAGTTTCAACATCATTTAATACTCGACAAAGATAGTAAACAGCTCTTTCAACGCCATTCTCATCATCCTAGGCTAACTTGCTACCCAGTGTCGACTCCAATGCCGAAATATACAGTTTCATGCCTTTGTTTCTGCTAGGTGGTGCTGATATTGGAGGCTTTACCAAGTAATCCTTCAGATGGTTGAATGCCTCTTGATGATCTTTCTCCCACATGAACTCTGACTCATTTCCCAGCCGCAACAAGGGAGAAAACGCCAAAGTTTTTCCACTCATGTTCGACACGAATCATCTTAGGAAATTTTTTTCCCAACAAAGACTGAAGCTCTTTCTTTGTAGTTGGCCCTTTGGTATTCAAAATCGCCTTGGTCTTGTTCTAGTTTATTTCAATGCCTTTTTTGTGCACCACAAAACCTAGGAAGTCACCTGCATGAACACAAAAAGCACATTTTAATGGATTTATTTTCAATCCAAATTTCCTTATTCTAACAAAAGAATGTCAAAGGTGGTCTAAATGGCCAACTTATGAGGATGATTTGACCACATGTCGCTCCCGGGATTTTCATCCAAGTACAGACGCGAAAGTGGCGCAAGAAATAGAGTTGTCATCCATGTCTATTTATTCCAAGAAAGGGGAAGGAAACACAAAATAAACATGGGGGAAGGATAAGCACGGTCAAAGCGAACCAGAGAAACAAATAAGGGAGTTGGTTACACGAGGGAAAGGTAAAGACATAATAACAATACAATTATGAAAGTAAAAACTATTGTTGTTTATAAGAAACCATCAATCATATACTACTTTATAGCTCAAAATTCCTAACACAATGCTTCAATTTGTTTCCTAAAATTTGATTGAAATTGTAGAATTCATAGATGGACACAAGTGTGAGCGAGAAACATATAATTACTACCCGAATTGGCAGAGGAGAGAAACTAAACATGGTGAGATTAACTAACTGAATCTAGTAAAATGATTTTCACAGAAAATACCAAAAGAATAATATCCAATCATAAAAATTGTAAATGCTTCCAACCAGCCCTTAACTGCATCACGCACCACATGTTCAAATATTGAAAAGGAAAACAAAAAAGGAGAAGTGAATTGCATAGAAATTAAAATTAATTCTCTCGCAGCATATCATATTAGCACACACACCACAACAATGAAAATCAGAGAAGAAATTTGCATAAAAATTCAAATCAATTATGTCATTGCATATCACATTAGCGTACCCACCACAACAACACAAATTAGAGGAACAATTTGCATAGACACACTCTGCGCTAATACTCTGTATAAATCGGTTACAGCCCAAACCCCTTTTGCATGAAAAAACCGAAACAAGGCAGATCCAGAACAAATAACAAACATAAACAAATAGTTAGTGATTGTAACACGGTGGGAGAACTGACTTTTAAAAATGTTGCGGATAGCAAGAGTCGCCACCGACTTTTATTTTATCCAATTAGGAAAGGATAAAAGAATAGGAAAGACCTTTGAAAGATTTTGAGTTCGGGGGGTAGGTTATACAAAGGGAAGTTATGATCACCCTTTGTATCCATGGTTATCCATGGGCTCTTAATTGCTTAGCTCACTTTTTGTTTGAATTGTTTGAAAAGTGTCGTGTGTGTTTAGAAAATATTTTTGAATAAGGACTTTAATTTTATAAATAAAGTGTAGCCTTTTAGAAAGTATTTTGAAAAGAGGTGTGAAAAGTATTTTTGAATGTTGAGCAAGAAATTAGGAGCACCTACCCTAAGAGTGGATCTTTCTTGTTCTTTGAGTCTTTTTTGAAAGGGCTATCTGTTGCACCACAAAATTTTCCCTCTTTATTTGAGCTATAAGTTATCCAAGACGTTTATTTTGTCATTCAAAAAGGGAAGAAAAATAATAAATATTTTTCATGGTTTTAAGGAGATATAGTGTGAAATGTTGTTTATACGGTGATAATGCGAAGAAAATCATAAGTCTTAGCTGGAAGTTGTTAAGAGCTTAGTTCCTGCATGGTCGTGACTGTTTCGACGTTCCCTATAACTTTCGTGTTTGGATCAGAAACCAATTCCATGAGGAAGGTTGTCAAATTCACAAATCACTAGAGTGTTCACAGTGAAAAATGGTGCTGCATGTTGGTTTTCGGGCCTTAGAAAATTCATATCTCATGATCCGCTTGTCGGATTCACTCGAAAATTTAACTAGAGATTTGTGCCATCATTCTCGAGATTTCATATGTTCGGGCCGTCGGCCAATTATACACCGAAAATGCCCAGAATTTTGAAGAACGTCGTAATCTTTCGGTGAAAAGTGTGTTTTCAGGTATGTCACGACAAGTTTGAAAATTCATAACTTCTTCGATTTTTATCGTATGAAGTCCATTCTGGCGGCATTTTCTTGGAACTTTCGTTAGCTTCGATTCCTCGTCACACATTCTTGTTCATATTTCGAGCCGAGGATGGAGTTTTATCGAGTTCTTTGAGCGGTACGCACAAAATTCTGCACAGTCGCGCCAGATAAACCGGCGTTTCTCGTCATTCAAACGCGCGTAATTTCTCCATCGCTTATCGGATCGAAACGATTCTCGCGGCTACGAGTCAAAAATTTAGTCATCTTGGAGTTGACGTTGGTCCCGTTTTCAAACTTCGCACCGAGTCACATTTCCTCGAAAACGAGCAAAAAAGAGATAATTAAGGGCGTTTTGGACATTTCACCACTCATACTATATAAGTCATTTTTCTTCACATTCTCTCATAACTTCAATTCACTAAAATTCTGAAAAAAACACTTTCTCTCAATTCTCTCTCAATTTTATTGGATCAAAACCACAAAAACTCACAAAAACTTCATTAATCTTCATCAATTCAAGATCAAATCTCAAGAACAAATGAAGATCAAGAACAACATGGATTGAAGAATCAAGATTGGTCCAAATTTCTTCTCATTCTCTCTCTAGTCCTTGCGCTCCACTCTTTCCTCCCCTTGGGATTCGATTTTCAACTTTGCTTCGTGTTCGCGTCGTGTCGTTTTCGTGGTCGCGCGTCGAATTAGAACTTCATTCGGTAGGCTTTCGGATCTTGAATTAAGTGCTTAATTGTTGATCATTACATGAATTTGAGTCTAGATCTAGGTTTTATTTTTGATTAATGATGATTGATGATGATTGATCGGTGAATTTGCATGTCGGTGATTGATTTGGTGCATATTATATGAAGTTTGATTAGATCCAATAATTGTGGCATGTAATTGATGTTTGATGATGTGAACTGCCATACTACATGTTGAATTGATTCGAATATGAGAGTTGATTGTTGCTTGTTAATTGATTGTTAATGATATTGAGTTTGTTCTTGATTTCAAAATCGTCACATAACATGTTTGATAAAATGAATGTGAGAGTTTATGTTTGACTATAATTGAAGAAAGATTGAAAGGCAATGTTGTGGTTGTTAGTTGTTGACGTTTGCTTATGGTTTAGTGTTGATTCAAAGTGATAGTAAAGTTTGTTTGCAGTTTAATTGTTGCTCTTAATTGCTGGAAATTTCTGTTATGCTTTGCTTGTGGCTTTTTTTCCTCAATTTCCACAACGCGCGCGATACGCCGACTTTGCTAAAAGTGTCATATCTTTTGATCCGTGAGGAGTTTTTTCGACTTCTACATGTATCCGTACTAATTCAAGGATTCTAAAGCTTTCCACGCGAACGAAATTTTGATTCGGGTAATTTTTGGTCAATTCTGGAAGTTGTGACAGCAAGTGCAAAAATTGGCTTTTTAGGCCGAAAATTGACCGAATCGATCGTTTTTCCGAGTCCGATTGCGTGGAAATCATCACTGAAAATTCTGATAAATGATCATGTTTCTTGCTCGAATTTTGTATTGGTTTTATGTAGCATCTCAATGCGTTTGCCTGTTACGTTATGTTTGCCGTAAATAGACGTAATTTGTTCGGTATTGTGTTTTATCATATCTTTTGATCCGCATAGAGTTTTAAAGTATATGAATAATGTTTCTTGAGTGGAATAATGTTTTCGGAGCTGTTTGTACAGTTTTATTTCGGTTTCGGATGACTTTTTTTACCATTTTCGCCACTGCCCCTGTTCCGAAAGTCACACTTCTGGGCCGATTTTGTAAATTCCGACCACATATTTGAGTTCTTTGGCATGTTTCTAGCTTACCATAAATTTTGGTTTAATTCCGACAAGTTTAGTTTTTATCGTTTTTACCCGATTTTACCGTTTCGGTGTACCTTTTGACTTGTAAATACTTGATTTGGTTTTTAAAATACTTGTGTACATATTTGACTAACATTTGAGTGTTATTTCTGGTTGTTATCTTACTTTCACTCGATTTATGTTTAAAAAGTGTGTTAATGTCAATTTTCTCATTTCGTTATCCTTTTTCGGTGTAAAGCAGCAACGCAATTCCATTGGCGATGTTTGTTATCTCTAACTTGTGTTCTAGTGTGCAAGGCTTTTGGATAGTCACCAATAGACGCTTATTACTTGAGTGTTCAGCTTTATTTGCGGGACACAATTTCATTCACTCGTGTTGTGTTCTCACCTTGGAGACACGTTTTCTTTTGCTTTATATCTGTATGTTTGGATTGCTTGATCCTCTTGCAGGTGTATTGTGATTCAGCTCAACGCGCATGTCGACCTTTGTTTGCTTACATGGCTAATCGGTATGCTGACTATTTGCTATTGCCTTTGCTAGCTCGCTCGCGGGATCCTTAGTTTTCTTGCTTTCTTCGCTGCAGTTTACGGATCATAATCCGTTTGGTATTGATCCCGTTTCATTTTATCTTTCTCGTACTTTGTCGCTTTTTTCGCATCATCCTTTAACATGAGAAGTAGGACTTAGACATTCATCTGGCCAAGCCCTTGAAAGAGGCTCTGTTTTTGTTGGTGTGTTTATATTTGTGCTTTGTGGCAGGGAGTCACGGTGTAATAAGACATATATGGCACTCTGTTAAGTCCTCATGGAAGGCATGCGGAAAGGGTTAGCAATCAACCCCCGCCTAATTTCATCGAGTCCGTTCACTATGCGCACGCTACGCGTGGCTCGCTTCTAAACTAGCACAAGATCTTGTTATCGAGTATGTCAGGAAAAAGGCTCATGCAATTGGACCCCCGCATTTCCTATAGCTCGCGTCGCCTGACGTTGATGCTCGGTGTACGCACACACCGTTTTCCTTTCAGATCCATAACGGCTTGGTTGCTGAGAGGGACTCGCTCCTCTTGTCTATGGCCCGATCATTTTCGCGAGGTCTAATGCTTGGTTGACTCGGGTGATCCGCTCCCCTTGGCTATGGCGGGACTGCTTTTCTACTACTCGGCCTGCGCCGATGGTTTTTTTTGCTTTACGAGCGGAGCTCGTTTCTGTGATACTCTTGTGTGTTGTTTTTGTTTCCCCCCAGAGGTTGCTAGCTTATCTTAGACTTGTACCCTTTGTATGATAACATTAGGTAGTAAGCTTTCCCCCTTAGCTTAGGTTTTCCTCATGCATTCTTTAAAACACAAACCAAACTCTTTGATTTTCTTTTCTTAAGAGCTTGTTATTTCCGCTCCATTCCCAAGCGTAAGACTCCAAAGGTCTAGCAGCGGAGTGCGAATGTAACTTGTTCACCTAAAAAACACAAAACAAAGAGAAACTAGTTAGCCGAGCTACGGTACCTCTGATTCCTCACATGTTAACACAGCGGAATATTCTTAACATCTGAATAATTAAACATATGGAGTCGAAGACTCGTAATTCAACCATAAAGTACACAACCAAAAATAAGAGTTTATCAAGTAACTCTAAATAACGATCCCAGTGTTACACGACTAGAGCATGACACAGACCCAACCGACTCAAACGAATTACTCGACGAGCAACTCCTCACCAAGCACAAAAGCTATACCTCAATCTGAAAAATAACAACAGTAAGGGTGAGTCTCATTCACATTTAACCAATGTTATAAGATATAAATAATAAAATATCAATCACATATTATTCACCCAATTACAGTTACGATCAGATTCACAACAACACAATTAGTCACAACAATACACAATCAATATGTATTATAACATTGGGCAATCTTCCATTCATGTTATAATATCACAAGTAGCTTAATGCAATGCAACTACATACATGTGGTACGAAACATGGATAACCCATCTCATCGATCCACCACCATAAAGATTCGGCTACTTCTCTCACTAATTCCATAAAATGGGAATTAGCTACCGCTGTCCCACCACCATAAGGGATACAGCCCACAACATGATTATGAAATGCATGCATCACATACAACATGCTAATCATCAACACCAATCAACTAAATATCATAATCATCAACCAACGCAAATAATCAATAGCCACACACATTTATGCTATTTCTCAACTATAACAAACATATATTTCACATCAACAATATATGTATATCAATCACCAGTTACAACCACGACATCATAACAGATAAAACATTCACCAATGTACTTGTACGCATAAACCATCACAACCAAATGAAATCGAGTGTTTTAAAATAAAATTGAGTCACGACTCAAAACTCCATTTTATTGTATAAATCATTTAATTAGCTTCGCCGTGCTCGAAACGGCACCAAAATCTGACTTACGGTTTGAAAGATATGGGTTTTAGAAAATAAAATATTTTTTTTTCAAAAAGCATCAGTGGTAACCGGTTACTGAAACCAGGGTAACCGGTTACTGACTTCCAAAATGACCCCCACGCTGTTTTTAGTATGGGTAATCGGTTACTGCCCTTTCGGTAATCGATTACTGACTCACAAAATGCCATTTCTGCTGTTTTTACTATGAGTAATCGATTACCCACCCTATGGTAACCGATTACTTCGAGTCTGCAACCCAAAATCACCATTTTTACAGCACCTACATCACTTCCAAACCATACCAGAACGTACCATAACATTTTGCAACATCAAACAGCATCAACAAACACAATTTGGCATGTTTATAACTCATTTCAAACATCCAATTACTACCATACACAATCAGTACAAACAATTCAACAATTCTCCCAACCCTAGCATCCTAAAACATAAACATAACCCAATTGATACAAATAACATTCTTAATCTATCCTACTATCTATAATTCCATAATAGAAGTTAAACCGAACCTTACCTGAAGGTTGATTCTTCGTTCTTCCTCTCTTCGCACTTCCTCGCTTCTCTGCTCTTTCACGTTCAGACTTCTCTTCTCTTTTCCTCTTTTGCTTCTCTTTTTTCCTTATTTTCATAATTTCTCTATTTTATGAAAAATAGGATAATTAGTTAGTAAGGCCTCTCCATTGGCACCTCCCCTTTTACTAACTACGACACCAAGCCCAATAACCTCATTTTCCATAATTCTCCAATAAATCCAATAAAATGCCTAATAATTCCAATAAATAATTTAATTTCAATTTAAATTAATTAAGGGAAAACATAGGGTGTTACAACTCTCCCCCACTAAAAGAGTTTTCGTCCTCGAAAACATACCTCAAGTGAAGAGTTCCGGATAGCAGTCCTCCACCTGACTCTCCAATTCCCAAGTCACATTTCCATCTTCCGGTCCTTCCCAAACTACCCTGACTAATGCTATCTCTTTGCCACGTAATTTCTTCAACTTCCTATTTTTGATCCTCAAAATTTATCTGATATAGCCAACAGAAAGCATGTCTTATGCCTTCTAATTTCAACTCTTACGTCATATTTGACCATCCAAAGACGTACCACTCGTTATACCTCCAAAATTTAACAACAATGGGGCATTGAGGTACAACCCACACAATGCACCCAATGACTGAATAAGACATGAATGGTCACCCAACGCATAATCACAGTTATACACTATTCTTCATCGTACTACCTTAGAATCAAATTCATCCTCAAACTGAAAGAGAACTCAACGTCCACGTCAGCAAGATGTATAGCATTGCTCTAACCTCTCCATCTTAGAAGGTTACACATACGTACTAGGATCCCATCCTAGAAAGCGAGATCACAACCTTATTTAGGACAAGGATCTTTCCACAATCCTATCCGCCCTTCTCAATATCCTACTACTTAATATCACTGCCATTAGGACATTAACTTATCTGCATTTGTGAGCAAGGTTGTCATTCAACACTTATATAGACTTCCGCTGCACAAGTTGTGCAAAATAATTCCTTACCCATAGCATGATCACACCTGATCAACACCGCAGTAATCCATTCCATCTAACGAACGTACCAACCTTAGATACACTCTTCCATCTGAGCGATAAAATAATACTTACACTTTTCACCAACTGCTTCCTCAAAAAAAACTCAATAATCATATTCATATACCATTAAATTTCAACTATCTGACTCCTCTAAAGTCACACCAGCAATTATCCAACACGTTACATTCCGCTTTTGCTGCACCATTCTAATTACTCATTACAACCATCATTACCAATTAGATTTTCGAGTTTTACCCGATTTTGGCTCTCTTTACTCATTCGTTCAAGAATCATTCTTTACCAAACATGGTACCAATCTACCACTTAGCAATACTTACTCATACTCAAAAAAAAATTCCTGCTTTACTTCATCTATAAAAAAAATCTAACCATCAGAACGAGTACACACAAGTAGTTATAATCACACTCATCAGCCTCAATATACCATTGCTTACAAAATAGCTCAAACTGAGTCCCGCTCTTCTCTAAGAATTAAATCAACTTCGTCCTTGTTAGAGTATAATTCCTCATTATATCTGGAATCTACACTAACATCTTACAATAGCACAAAATTATTATAGCATCCTATAGTATTAACTCATCGTCTTAACTTCGCCGAATACATACTCGTTAACTACGTACAACCACAATAACACATTCATCATCTCGGAAATTATTCAAAAGGGTTCTAATTCTATGGTACAACATCCTTACATCCACTAGATCCCAAATCCAATATATAGATCAATATATATTCTCTACGTAGGCTTCCGACATATTAATTCCTCACTGCCCACGAGTAGTACTTATAACATTACTCCACATCACACTTTCGCTGTGCGACTCCGAATACCCATCTTAAGTCACCGACCAATATGTTGCATTCTTTCATATTCACTCCTTCATAAGTTCCCACAACATGGTGAGTGATTATTCTCACGGTTTAATATCCATCACAACTTATACCATTAAGGTAACAAAACAAGCATATCTTATCGATATGATTTCGTCTACTACCAACAAGAGATTAAGGGCGATCAAGTCCTCAATTTGTAAATAGATAGCCGACAACTATATTTAAGCATAAACTGTCGTTACTACATAATAGTGTCTTTCCTGAGTTTGCACTCAAACTCATTAATATCATCATAGTCCAATAGTTCACTTTGAGTCTTTACAATTCGCACACTTCCTTCTCATTGGATCTTGTCGGTGAGACACCAACGTCCAAACATTTTACGCAATCCACTTCATAGTCACTTAGCATCACACACTTGTTAAGTACTTTCAAACTTCATAATCACTAATTTACTCGAACATTACTATTCATCTCGTTCCAAATCAAATCCTCATCTTAGCAAAAGACCGCGACAACATTCATAACTCGTGGTTTTACTCTAAATCTGATGACATCTTTCGCATCCAAGTATCATTCCACTCGAAATCTCAACAAAGTCTCCCTCACATCAATAGGTGTTAGAATTCTCTACAATTCTTCTTTTATACTTGTTGTTACTTTGGCATTACAAATACGACCTCAACCGTTCTAAAGTTTATTTCACCTTTATTACTAATTCACTCCTCACAAAAATCCATCGGCACTCAAATCATCTTCCTGGCCGAACATCTCATCAACTTATTCATCAACAGCATTTCCTACTCAACTTTGTTTTCAAACAATCGCGATAGTAACCATTTCTATTCAACAAGCTTCATGCTTCCTTAATCGACTTCAGAATATCTTCTCATAGGATCACTCTACTGTATTCATAACTCTCCCGTAAGGTAGTACATCATCTCACCTTTTTCATAGAATCAAACGGCACAGTAATCTGACACTCGGAACTCAAGATATGAATTTTCCAACGTCATCTGAAATGCAACATCGACATCATGCAGCGACACTCTATATGATATATCCAAAACTCCTCAATTGGTACATTTAATTCCTAAAATTTCTTCTCAACAAACCTTTTAATCATTCCTTTAATCCCTTCAACGCTGACACTGACATCTCGTGTCGTACCAACAAACAAGTCTAGTTCTAAGAACACGTGTAACCGCAACTTCACCTCTTTCCAACATCATCCTGTCACAATTAAATATATTACAACTTCTGCAACCATTTTTATAAAAAAGTTCATCTTGGTAGCTTTCCTTCCCTTCAAACGGAACTCAAATTGGATGTCCAGTTATGACTTTTCGAAGTTTCATAACGATTCATCAACTTTCCTGCGTTTTGCTTGCAGACATTCCACTTCGAAACTCATCCTCTTCAAATAAATCACATTCTATGCAGCCCCTTATCATATCTCTTTGCTTCCAAACATTCTTATAACTTGAGCAACACATTCCATCGTCGAAGTTCGATTTCTGAAACCTCACGACAGCAATCCTCTTTGCAAACTTGCAATTGAACCACTTTCGAGAAGCAAGACTTCTCCCCCACTTCGCTCAAACCAACTCCTACAATAAAATAAACAAGTACCGTCAGTGATTCACTCACATGTCGCATACCAAGGGATAATATGCCGACAGTATTCAACTATCGCGAAACTTAACTGACTCGACAACTTGGTCGGACGGACCGACCTGCTCTGATACCACTATTGTAACACCCTTCTAAAACCCCACGGAAAATTAACAATAATCAGAGTATAACATGAAAAGGGCATTACAAGTCTAGCCAAATAATAAAAATTCATGTCATGTGAATGGAATTGGAAAACTCATCGAAACAAATACAATGAAGTCGCCATCGAACATCTATTTATCCTACAATAAGGAATGGAAAATATCGAAGAAAACCAAATAACAAGCAATGGTCTCAGAGAAAGGGTAAGGGTGTCTGTTACGTGAGGGGAAGGTATTAGCACCCCTCACGTCTGTGGTATTCCACAGGATCAATTCTTGCTAGTTTTCTAATGTAAGGGTGTGTGTGTGTGTATCATGCTATGTGCGAAGGGAAACATGCAATGGAAAGATATACAGATGATAGGAGACATGCAAATAGTAGGAAAACAAGATAAGAAGAAATTGTTGAACAAAACAACAAAAAAAAGAAAAGTCCGCTTGCTAGGGTGTTCGTACCCTGTGCCTACATACCTCCAATGTGCAGTGGAGAAATCAAAGCGTCGTAGTTCGGCCCAAAAGTTTCTGTTTCTATCTCGATTCGCGTCTCCTAGAGAAACGGAACCGAGCACCCTAAGGGAGCATGCAAACAAGGAGCATCACAAAGATCCTAGCAAACATGGCATGTGAACAGGCATCACAAATAAGGACATGCGAACAGGCATCGCAAACAAAAACAGACATGTAACAGGCATACACGAATGTGCAAGTGTGTGAACAAGCATCACAAGTGATAATGTGAACAGGCATCGCAAACAACATGTAACAGGCATACATGTGCAAGTGTGTGAACAAGCATCACAAAGATATCATACGAACAAGCATCACAGATAAGAAGATAGTGAACAAGCATCACAAAGATATCATACTAACAGACATAGCATATACAAAGATAGTGAACAAGCATCACAAAGATATAGCATACAATCGAGCTCCGCTCGAGAAACAAACAAACTACCGAAGTAATAAACAATGCAAATGCAACACACAAACGAGCTCGGCTCGTAAAGCAAGCAAACTACCGAAGTAGTGACCTGGGGACAGGGGAAGTGCTTTAGCTAACAGGAAAAGCCACCCGAAGCTATTGCCAATGGGGAAAGCCACCCGAGACAGGCTGAAAGTAAAAAGAAAGAAGCGAGGAATAATAAACAAGCAAAAACAGAGCCTCTTCCGAGGGCTTGGCCAGATGAATGCCTAGGTCCTACTTCTCATGGCAAATATGATGCTGCATGCCTAACCTACTTCTCATGGCAAGGTATGGTGCGCGAAAGAGTAAGAAGGACAAAGGGGATACCGAGCGGATAGCAAATCCGCAGTGAGCTAGCAACGCAAGAAAAACTAAGAAACTTCATGTAATCTAACATCCAGGAAATCCAGGAGTCCAGCATAAGCGTCAAAGTGATGCGATGTGAAAATAAATCACAACCGCTATATGGTGCGTATCAGACACAACCACACAAGCAACCTGCAAGAAATACAATCCAGACAATACAGGAATACATCTTAATGAATGAGAGATCAAGAATAAGTTCGTGTCCCACAAATAAAGTGGAACACAACGCAACGGAATCCCAATCAAACTTTCTCAAAGTACCTTGCACAAGCTAGCACACTTATTAGAAATAACAAGGAAATGCGAACAAAGTCGCTTAATCGAATTATGAAACAAAATAGAGGTAAAATTCTAATTAAATTCTAAGAATAAAATCTAACAAGAATATTATTTTTCATGGCATTTTTATCTAAAAAAATAGAACAAAACTATGTACAAAATATTAAATCTAACACGGAAAATAGTACATGTTTTTATTATTTTTTTATAAGGCTAAAAAAATCTAACAAATGTTATTGATTTCATATTTTTATTATGCTAAAATAGTAGAAAGCAAACTAGTTAAAAAACTTAAATCCAATGTTAAAAATATGTATACGGGGGGTGAATGTTTGAAATCAATAGTGCAAAGAGAAAATGGGGCGCGGGCCCAAGGTATGAGGCCCAAGGAGCATTGTTTTTTTTTTGTACAATCTTTTTAATAAAAAACATGATTGGGCTTCCATGAGGGAGGTGTACTAACAGCAATTTCGTGTGAACATGGCATGGCCCAAGGAACATGGATCAAACTTCAGATTTTATTCCATTTAATCACAATTAACCAACCAGATTTTCACTTAATTCTCTACTAACCACAATTATATTCAGTTAATTTCAATTAAGAGAAAAAGATTAATACAAAGGTATTAGGGTTATAATCGAAAGCTTAATTCTCTAAATTCTCTGAAGCAAAGGCCTCTTCCTTCTCTCGCGAAAACGCAGCGGCGCACCGACCATCCCTCTCACCGGTGAAAGCTTCCCTCATGGTCAGAACGGCGGCGAAAACTCAATCACTCCGGCGAAAATCCTTCGGCTCGTCATTATAATCGAAAGTAAACACCTCCTCCTACAACGATCAAAATTCATGACGCTACCTTCCGGTCACATCTCCAACACACCTCTCTGCCTCACTCTCAATACGTTCTCTCTCCAATTTGATTCGGACTCAGCCTCTCTTCGTCTCGATCCGGTCTTCGTTGCTTCTTCTATTGTTTTCACTCGTAATTCGTTTCTACGCTTCTGATACAATTATAGTGACGACACCATGAGGTTGTTCTCGTTGTAGGTGAAGGCTTGTTATTGATGTTGTTGAAGTTGAAGATGATATACAAAGTCGATGAAGGTGCGAGAAAGATGATATGTTTGTTGCGGAGAAGGTAATGACCTTGTTATGGTTGAACTCGGATCAGACACATGAAAGTGATGCGTGACTCTGCAGAAACTTGTTGAAGATGATGAAGATACGAAGGATCTTGCAGAGAGAATCAATAGTAATCGATAGTTTCCAGGTGAGTTTTCTTGTGTGATTTTCTGCCGAAAAACGGTTATCGATGAGATTTCTTTGTCAATTTTGATATGTGTTTTTTTTATTGAACGTTATTGGAGATTGGAGATGAAGATGAATCGGTGAATGAAGATGGCTCGTTTCATCCTGTGTAGGTGATTCAAGGTTGGGAGGATTGAAGAAGCGAGAGGATGATGAAGATGCCGAGAAAAGTTTGTTACGTTTTTTGTGAGTTTCTTTTTTTCTGTTATGAAAAATCCCCCTCTAATTTCTGTTATCCATTTTTCTTGTTTTTCAGTTCTCCTTTTCCTGAATTCGTCTGGGTTATTTGATTGCAGAGTCAGAAGCTTTGGTTTGAAGAATGAAGACTGGAAACGTGGGAATTGAAGATTGGAATTTTTGTATTATAACTTAGACCTTTTTTGAATATTTTTGTGATCTAAATTTGTTTGAGATAGACATTGGGATCAATATAATGTGGGCTTTGTATGGACTCTTGGTTTTTTGTAGTTGTAATTTTTGAACATTTGAATGATACTTGAACTTTGGATGAATAATGATGTATATATTTTGAAAGAATGAACCTATTGTTTTCTTCAAATTGTTATTCAATCCACACGACAAATTTCCCCACTCAAAGTAATCATCTCTTCCAAACTGATCTTTAAATTCCCATGAAGCTTCTTTTGAATATTGAACAATGAATCTTTTACTTCCACAAGAAATTAGATCAAGATTAATCATGTATCCATTATCTCCGAAGAAACATACAAATCTCATGAATGATTAAAGATGAATATATGAACTAGAAACCTATAATAAGGTCAATATGATCATCAAATTTTTCTGGCCTTAATTCAACCTCAATTCCTTAATTCGAACCAAATCACCAACAAATTGAACGTATCGCGTGTAACACCCGAAAATTTGATTATTCGCTTAATTTAGACGTTTTGAGTATTTAGTGAAATTTGTGTATTTTGGGACAATTTAGTCAGAATGGGTTCGGGATAGCGGATCGATAATTAATCAAGATTTTTGATATTTTTAGTATTAGAAATATTATTAGAGTGTCGTGCATTATTTTGGGAATTTTCAGAGCAAATTAAATTAGACGCAAAATACGAGGTGATAAGTAAATAGGGAGTTTTAATAAAAATAAGTGTTGCACTTGTGTTTTGAGTGGAGGCCCAAATTGATTTTAGTGAGGTAAAAGTATAGGGTTTAGAAACACTCGGTCAATAACATAGTTGGGAGAAGAGCAAGCTAGAAGAGAAGAAAAATAAGGTTTTGGTGCCGTAGCAGTGAACGTGAGGAAGAGGAATCTTGGGGTTTTTCGGTCGGAACGATTTAGAGCAACCTTCGATCCAAAGGTAAGGGTGGGGTTCTTGCTCTATAAATAGGGACATGATGAATTGTATGTGGGTTTGGGAATTTTATAGTCTCTGTGTATCAATTGAATTTTCTGTTATATGTATATGCTTTGTGTGATATGTTGAAAGAGTAATGTGGTGTACTTTTCGTTTATATCGTATCCACAGGGATTATTGCGATATCACCGCCGTTCTATAGCCTATTTTGTTTTGAGTTAATGTTACTTTAGTTTTAAGTTTGCAAAAGATCATTCAATCACTTTAGTAGCAAAGAGTAAATTAATGAAAGTTCTAAGTTAAAGAAAATGTATCAAGATTCGATTTCATCGACCTAAATTTGTAAGTTTCCTTATAAATATATGCTTATGAACTTGCTAACGATCAATATAATTACGTATCGACATCTATATCGTCCGTGTCCGCAACGATATAGCTAGATTTACCGTATTGTTTAACCGACGATTTCTCCACCGTTTAAACAATACAAATAACGTTTTAAAACCGATACTTAGTAAACATCGAACTCTAAATCCATGTCTGCAACTTATAGTTTGAAAGATGATAAGTTAAGTCTAAATACAAACATTGATATCTCAAACATTTATACCAAAGAAACGCTTTAATAAACAAACTAAACCATCTATATTGATCATCACTTGTTCATACACAATATATTCACAAGAAATACATACAAAAGGCTAGGAAGATTACATCTTATCTTGATACAAAAGAGATTTAGCTATCCATGAGAATGGTAGCTTCCTCAAGAAGGAAAGGATGAAGATGAACAAGCATCAAAGGCGATTAATCGACGATCAAGGCTTTGAATCTTCAATTCTTAGGTTGCTACAGTGTTTTATGCTCTTGGTTCTCTCTAAAATTATCTATCTATCCAAAAATACATAACTGAACTATAAATAGAAAAACTAGAATCTGCACAGCGCGCGTCGCGCGCTCTTTCTCGCGGCGCGCGCTCTTCATTAAATGATCAAACCGCCCAAGCGCGAATCGCGCGCTCTTCACCTCGCGACGCGCGGATGCTACTGACTTTGAGCTCCAAACATTCCTTTACAGCGCGCGGCTCGCGCTCTTCTCTCGCGACGCGCCCTAGAGCAGATGTTGAAATTCTTCCTTAGCAATAAGCTCAGCACATCAAACCTCAAGTTTCCCACCTAAAGAAAGAAAACCTGCACTAAAAACACTTAAAAACAACGATTAAAAGAAAACAAAAGCTTAATAACTAAACTACTATTAATTATTCCAAAAGAAGACGGGGTTTCATGAATATGCGATAAAAAATAGTCGAAAGGTACCAAATATAAAAGCAAATATTAACATAATTTGGCACTTAACAACTCTCCCCAACTTAAACCTTTGTTTGTCCTCAAACAGAAACACACAACCAAGAGATCACAAGTTAAGACAAGGACAATTGGATGGTTCAAATTCCAAAAGCATACAAGTAACATCTTACCTTTACTAAAATAACACCATGATGCATATACTAATACTAAATACATATTTGATGTCAACAATTCCTAAAACAAAATAAGTTCAAGATTGAATCACAACCTACACACTTCTCTAGTAAGAGACAAAATTGAGGAGCCTAACACTCACACAACAATGCCGCCAACATCCAAAATCAATTATGCGTTCATCTACACAACATTTATATCAAAAGCGTAAAAGCAAGAATCACAAAGACTTTATGGTTGAAACTTGGCTTGGGTAACAAGGAAATGTCATTTCTCAAGGCAATTGAAACGAAAGGGGTCAATTCCTAAGAGAGCATTCAAATCACGATTATGTCCACACATCCTTATTAACCGATCACACAATTTTATTGCTCAAGAGTTCATCCCTTTAAATTTAAAAGACACTAGCTATGAACAAAGCTCTTTTCTTTTCCTTTTTCTTTTTCCTTTTTTTTATATATATATTTTTTTTTATTTTTTATTCTTGAGCAATCATTTATTTTCTTCTTCACACCAATACAACCAAGATAATAATTTTTTTTTATTCTCCCCAACTTGAATATTACCACAACATAATCACGAATGCTCCCTATTCTAAGGCGAAAAGGAATCAATCCTAACCACGTTTCATGGTGCTTTTCAAGGTTAAAAGAAAGTCATCAAGATTCAAATCAAAAATCGGCAATTCTAAGGCATGACATGATACCGATTGAATCTTGGCAAAATGGCTCAAAGTGGTTAGCAAAAACTCACACACTCACCGGATAGGTTATAATTGGAAGAGAAGTTATACTCGTAATGCGAAACAAAATGCTTTGATCACTTTCATGTTTTACACAATTAAATAAAAAAAACGCAAGATTAAACATAATAAACACGAGTTAAACGCACATTGTTGGTAATCACAAAATAATATAAATATATATATACATGTGCTTATATTTTCTTTTCCTTGACACAGATAATTAGGAGTTTAGCTTAATTAATTTAGTAATAGGAAGTAAAGTAACAAGTGGTAGTTACATATCAGTATAATATAAAACTAAGACTTAACAAAAGTTAATGGTAGTAGAACTTGTTGTTGTAGCAGAACAACTTGTGACAATAAGTTAAGAGTTTAAATAGAAGAATAATTATGAACTAACCGATTGGAAATACTTAGCAGTAGCAGCATCATAATTTTGACAGTAATAGAGTAATAATTTGTTAGCGTAATAGTGATAGATAATAAATTAATAATCGACCCGGAAATTGATTAATTGAACCGTATAAATTAGGCGAGTTCGGAATTGATTCGGTGTCCGTAAATTGACGACATTTTCGGCGATGTTTTGACTTGTTGCATATTTTGAGATATTGCGAATTTTGCGATGTTGCAGGAATTTAAAGTGACGAGTATTTATCAATAATGACTGATATATTTTGGCAAGGTAGGCGAATGCCTTATGCGACGTTGTTTTGTGATTGATTGTGATTTGTTGCATGTCTTAGTGTCTCATGAATTGCATGTTGTAGCGACGACCTGGATTGGCAAAACAGCGACGAAGGCTTATGCCTGTTTTTGATGCCTCTATTATCTGGCAATTGGCGATGGGGGCTGAAGCCCTGGGTACCACATGCATGATGCATTTGTCGTGTCTCATTCATTTATTTTGTTGCGACGTTGCGTGTGATTTATATGATTTGAATCGAATTGGTTGTGATTGAAATTGAGACGTGAGATATATATCATGACTTGAACCGTAATATACTTTTTATCATGACTTTATTTATATTGTTTGATATCTCACCCTTTGCTTGTTTTCGCCGTTGCCTTTATACTGGTAACGTGCAGATGATGCTAGTGAGTGAAGGATTTAGCTGCTATGAGTTGAGTCGGTTGTCGCTCTGATACGTAGCACTCGGGGGAATAAAACGATTGTTTTTAATTATTGTTTTAATTGCTGAATTTTATTTAGTTTTGATTTAAATTGTAACTTAAAGTTACCGTGCAAAGATGCTATGACTTGATTTGAATATTTGTGAAGTTTTATAAATTTTGTTGCGAGGTAATTTATTTGATGAAGTGTTTTTAAGGATTAAATTAATGTTATATATGTTCGCTTTCGTTTAAGTGCTATGTATCTACGTGGAGGCATAATTGCCGTATGTGAATTAAATGACGAATGTGACATCCTATTTCATCGTATGAAAATTTTAAAATACTCTGATTTTCTTTATAATTATCGGGTAGATTTGGGGTGTTACATTAGCGCCTTGAACACAATGTTATCCTTAAGCTCATAACCTTGTACCATGACTTATTCCTTTGCAATTCACCTCACAAGCCCCTTGACTTAACGATCTCGAAACAATGAAAACTCTTTAATTTTTCTTGAATTTTGAACGAAGAAATAAATGTCGTTGATAACTTATGGCACAGAGAAGAGGGCAAATTTTGGGGTGCAACAGCTGCCCCTATTCAAACTTCTTGAACCTGACGGGCGAGAAACGAGAAGTTTCGAACCGTTGAGGTGGAAGGAGATTGAATACCAAAATGAACTCGAAAATTTGCGCTCTTGATCAACAGAAGATTCCATCTTGCAATAAGAAGGAATGTACCACCCAGCAGGCAGGGAGAAAAAACTTCAATTGACCTGGATAATTAATTAAGTTCCAACTTGCGATAAGAAGGAACGAGCACCCACAGGCAGGGGAAACACTTCAAATGATCTGGTTATCATGAGAAGGATCATCTCTACTGATCTGATCATCAGACGTAGCAGATGTCTCCGAACTGGCATCGGGACATATGTCTTAGGTCGATCTGGGAATCGAAGGAGATACATCGGTTGATCTGGACATCAACGGGTAATAAGTATCTCTGATATGGGAATCATGATCTGGGAATCTGGGCAGACATCTCTTCTGATGCAATTAAATCATCAGGTAGATATTCCTACTAATTTGGGAATTAGCAGCTAGCTCCTTCGTAAGACCACGGGGATCCGGAGGCGGTTCCTTCAAAACTGAACTGGAAATCAGGATAGGAACAATATCTCTTCTGAACTGTGTACGCCGGGAAAGGAAGTCTTTAACTGATCTGGGCGCGATGCTAGAAAATAAGTAGAACAATCCTCTTCTGAAAGACAAAGTCGATCAGGTAGACATCTCCATCTGATCTGATGATATCAGTGGCTTGCTCCTTCGGAAGATCGACAGAGATTCGGAGGCGGTTCCTTCAACTAATCTGAATCTGAATATTAAGATAGGAACAAATATCTCTTCCGAACTGTGTACGCCGGGTAAAGAAAACTTCTTCAACTGATAGTAAGCATCAGGACTGGGCAGGCGAGTTCTTCTTCTGAACGAACTAAATTGTCAGGGAGTAGATATTTCCAACTGATCTGATGCATCAGAGGGCTTGCTCCTTCGGAAGATCGATAGAGATCCGGAGGCGGTTCCTTCAAAACTGAACTGAATATCAGGATAGGAACAAATATCTTCCACCGATCTGGGGGCATCGGGAATAGGAATGTCTTTGAACTGATCTGAGCTACGCCAGAAAATAAGTAGAAAAATCCTCTTCTGATTACAAACATTAGGATAAGCGCCTATAATGACTAGGCAAATATTTCTCTCTGGGGAGCATTCGTATCTTTAATAACTTTCCTGCAGAAAGAAACAGATATGATATGATTTATGCATGATGCATGTATGAATGTATATGGAATAACGCTCCCGAGAGGGAAGACGCTATACGCTTTTGAGAATGTTATGCAAATGATGCATGATTCGGACGCTGCTTATGGAGACAGCGGAGGAGCACTGATTGCTGAAGAAGTCCTAGAGAGAGTATGGAACTCAGCGGGGAGGACAAGATGAGTGACAAGAAGTTACAAACTGCGAGCTGGCAAAGATGGATCAAAAATCTGTTGGAGATGATCAAATCTAGACGCGAGCTCTGTTTAGGGAATAAACCTGCTCGGGGATCAGGAACCCCAATTGACTGTTTAAGGAATACCCTGACAAATTCATCGGAGAAGGAACTCGGCATAAGAACCTTTGGTTAAGACAACTCCACTAGGGAATAAGATGACTCTCCTAGGGAAAACATGTCAATCTGTTGGGGAGAGAAACGCTCTACTTTAGAAAATGAGGCATTCAGGCAAGGAACCTTATTAAGAGCTTGCTGGGGAATCAGATGCCATTCAATCATGATTCAACTGGGGAGAAGATATTCCACCGGGGAATAAGACTTTTGAAGCACAGAAATTTCATTGAGATGTGCTTTGCTGAGGAGACGATAATCTTGGAACAAAGAAAATCTCATTTGGATGCACTCAGCTGGGGAATGAAAATCTCTCACTTGACTAGATCCGCCGATGTACTGACGTGGTGTACCCGAAAGGATGTACCTGCGAGATAAACAGATAAGAATGCCCTAGGATATAGCATGGCATCTTCACGAGGTTTCCTCATAAGACAGAGGATGGTGATGCTCACCCACAATGGGAAAAATGCAAGAGCAAACAGATTGTCAGACATCTTGGCTTTGAAACTTTCCAAACAAGCAATGGATTCAAGGAGCTGATAGGCAAGCAATGATTAGAACACCAAACAAGTATCAGCTGAAGCATCAAACAGGCATTGGTTCTCCAAGAGAATGCCACCAGGAAGTGGGCTTAAGGGGTCAAGCGAGTGTTGACTTCAAAGAGACCAAACATTAATTGGCTTTCAAGGAGTTCTGCAGATTTGCATTGATTGTAAGGATGCCAACAAGTATTGGACTTTCAACTTCTGACTGCTGAGGATGACGACATTGACTTATCGACGATCTTCGAATACAGAGTTGTTTAGCTCACACCTGAACTTTAAACTGAACACCTCCTGATGAGGAAAGAAAGCCACTGCATATTGCTTTGCCCCAGCCTGTAAGGACTTTTAAGAAATTCATCTTTGAATGACCTTCTGTTCATATCAAACTGACTTGCCCCAGTATCAAGAATTTTGGCACCATGCCCCTGCCTGACTTGTATTGTAGGTAGTTTCGACTATGCTTGGGTGAATGCCCCGGATTACTCAACACTTTGAGAGATTCTTCGAATCTTGACCTGACTGCCTCAGATTGATTGAAAACTTACTCGATAGAGTATACAAACGCTTCTTGTGCCCCTGAGGGTGATCAAACTTTGGAATATTGCTGCCTCTGCTTAATGGAGTTCTAAAGATAACTCGTCCTTCGGGAGGAATACACTTTTCATCTGAAGTTCATGATGGAAACTTTCTTGATGTTAAGCACTTGTTCATATGCAAAGAATTTTTACTATGAGAAATATAATTCTAATGCAAAGAATATGTTTGTCTTGAAGTTTAAAGAAACTTTATGAAAGGATGTCATAACATCGATTTTTGTAAAATAAAGATGGTATGATACCAACTCAAGCATTTAACGGATCTCCTAGGAGTCAGTTTACCGTATTCTCATGTATAGTCTGCTTTCAAATTAACTCATGCTTCAGTTAGGACTTTTAAGGGTTGTAACGTGGCCAGGTTCACGGTTTTTAGAAAAAGAATTTTTAGGCTCAAATTATTTAGTACGCACCCCCTTCGTGATGTTCCCCAGTCCTATGTTCAGTTAACTCGATGCGAGCATTCATCTTTCAAGAGGAGTTTGGATTGATTGAGGAATCAATGAGGCGTTTGGACACGACAATCACTTTACCTTTTGTTTTCAGTGTCTGATCACACGGCTTTGTTATTTTGATGAGGATTCTTATTTTGTAATCCTTGTTTTTCGCTTTTCTTTTTTTTGTTTCCCTAACTTTTGCCTGGACAAATTCTTTTGAATTTTGAGTTGGATGTCCAGCGGGATGCCTTAACTTTTGCCTAAGTCACATGCTTTCAACTTGTTGACTTAGCAGGCTTTTCTTCTTTTTTTTTTTTTTATTCATTCTTTTCTTTTGAACAAGTTGTGTGATCCTGAATCTCTGATTTGTTGGAAGTGCATAGTGACTGACTGAGTCATTGATTGATGAAGAATTACCATTGTGGTATCTTCATATTTTGACCTCCTGATGTGAGGGATAAACCACAACGGCTTTGATGTTGGTCTCGACCTCCTGATGTGAGGGATAAATTTGATGTCTCGACCTCCTGAGGTGAGGGATAATCATGGTGGATTTGACTTTCCTCAATCTTTTGAAAGATAGCCATTATTGTATCCTTAGATGTGTGCTCCTGGTGAATTTTGAATGCTCAATCAGGTTAACTGAATGCTACCCTGCCCCAGGGTTAAATGTGAGGGTTTTTTTTGTATAGAAAAGAAACTCCTACTTCGAAGGCTCGGAGGGGTTATTGAGGGTCTATCTCCCTTATATCTCCAGTGTTTGGGAATTTGAAACAATGACTGTACATCATCAACAGAGTTTTACTCGAAAGCATACCATTTGAGGTTATTGGTATTATGTTCATCATTCTCCCTTTCGAGTTATCATGCTTTTTTAACAAGAGTTTAGTATCACAAAAAGCATAGAAAAACATATAAGAGGAAAAGCGAATGGATTTTTTCAAGACAAACATATCCAATGCATTATGATTATAGTTCAAAAACAAACAAGTTTTACATACAAATAGTATTGCACAAAGCAAGAAAGCTTAAGCATGAACATGCACGATGATTTAAGAACTGCCAATGTTGAGGAGATCCTCTCCGTATGGACTTATTACTTCAGAAGATCCGTTGAGTCAAAGGAGAACTTCAATTCTGGCCTTCCGGTGCGATTGTGATAGCCTTTGAGTCAATCAGGTCTTGAACCTTGTCTTTGAATGACTGACAACCTTCAATCAAATAACCAAGTGCGCCAGAGTGGAAAGCACACCAAGCACTAGCATATGTTCTTGTATAACACTTCATATCACTTCCTGGAAGAAGATTTCGGCGAGGTCATACAGAAATTGTAAGTGTCCAACTTTTAGGGATTTGAGTCGTGCCAGTGGTGCACAAACTCAAGATATAAGGCGTCTTGCTTATCCCTCGGTCGGGAGCCCCAAACAATAGCGTCTGAATTTTGTGAATGCTTTAGGGATTTGAGCTGTCAATGATGCAAACTCAAGAACACGGAGTCTTGCTTATCCCTCAGTCGAGAGCCCTAAATATAGTTGCTGAAATAGAAAACACCATCATGAATGGAGGAAACTTGTATTACTATCAGCGAACTACAATAACCTCTGACGCTTGGCTATCAAAGTCATTACTTGGAACACATAATAGCTGTTATGAAGGAAACCTCTGGCAGTACCAATTGCAAGTGATTCTCATGAGTTACTTCCTCGAGGAAGAATAAACATTCTACTTGCAGTAGATGAAATGGGATTGACCAGTAGAAACCATTATGAATGACTCAAATATCTCTGTATCGAGCAAGTCCTGGATTCTTTGTACCTCAACACCTTGTAAGGCTTGATATTATGATCGAGTGCCCCGAGAATGGAAACACCGAATATTGTCATCGAAATCAGGAGAGCTATCTGTGATGAGAAACACCTAAAGCACAAATCTTAACCAACTAAAATTCCAACAAGCAGGGAAGCAACTGAATACCAAGCATTAGGATTACATTAGCTTGCTTCTAATACTCTTTCCGTCTCTGTTGACAAGCAAAGGTTGCTGAAAAGGAAACTCCAAGAAGAGTTGACTCAGGGTATGGAGCAGAACCTTGAGAATAAGAGGCATTCCTACTGAACACTTTGGATTACTACTTGGAAGAAGATTCTGACGAAGTCACACGGAATTTGTAATCCTTTAGGGATTCGAGCAATGCAAATGGTTCAATCTCAAGACAAAATGGTCTTGCTTATCCCTATTTCGGGAGCCCCAAGCAACTTCAAAGACTTGCAGATCCTAACATCATGACCAAGTTCCCTGGAATAAAACTTCCACCTAGTGTCATCATCATCAAGCAGAGAATCTGTAGAAATCCACACAGTACGGAGCTTAACCAGTTGCAAATAAAGAAAGCATGGAAGCCATTAAGCATAAGAGACGGGAATTGGATAGAGCATACCCCTTGAATCCATGAGAGAAAAGAGGATTAACCACTGACGAGGAGTTTTAGAAACTGCTAAATTGCAGAAGAGATCCACGAAATGCTTCCTGAGTTCATCTTACTAAGAGTCCTTGAGCATGGGTATAGCTTGCATGTCTTCATAAACAACCCCAACTGAGCTTTCATCTTGGAAAAATCCCCACAAAGTTGTTCCATGACCAATCTCTGAGCTCACAACAATGGCAAGTCGAGTCTATGAGACTGGTGAGAGTACCAAGTCTGAATAAGAGATCCTCGATCCTGAACACCTGTTATGCATGAAATGTATGGGATGCATGATATGCGTGCAATGCCATGTTCATTCAACTTCCAAGGAATTCCCGTGTTTTGATTATTTAGCAAGCAAGAGATGAAAAAGCTCAGCATGAGGCTTAAATATATGACTCCTTGGAAATGGAAGGAACATGTATGCTGTTATTTTTTGTACATCATTTTCTCAAAAGTAAATATGCAATGATGCAAAATGATGAGAACCAATGTCTCCACAATACGGAATATAGTTGCACATGTTCAGAGGTGCGGCGTAGCTTCAGGATACCAAGAACCAATTAACCGCCGATAAAACCACCCCTGTTGTACCACGTCTGAATAGAACAAAAGTAACAGGATCAAAGCTCCGCCATCGTTTCAGAATACCAAAATATCGGGCACAATGAGAACAGACCAAATAAAGGTCCGACCTCAACTCTGAAGAAGCAAATGGTATGTAGGAGCCGAGGTTTCCTGTCCCATCCTAAACCTCACAGGTAGGAATCCTAAACACACACAGGATGTCCCTAATGGTTGCCAGGAATTTCGAACAAGCAATGAGAGCACCTGCCTAGGGCAATAAGCATGCCGGACAGAGATCGCCTCACCGAGATCTCTCCTGGTTATGGTATGTTATGCCAACTCTACATGCCAGGCGCCACGAGAGCCAACATAACTATCCACGCTAATATAAGTGTATACATGGTCTGGGTAATGGACCTTTTACCTCAAAGTAACATTCCACCCGCCAAAAGAAACAGCCAGCGCAGCATTATATCCAGAATATGGAAAGCGGTAAACACATAGATGCAAATGCATACAAGCAGTATATAAAATGATGATAACAGTAAACACACAAACACCCACAGAAAAGAAAGCAAACAAGAACTAGGAACGACACTCGACATCCCTAGTGAAGTCGCCAGCTGAATGCAACTGGAAAACTCATCAAAACAAATACAATGAAGTCGCCATCGAACATCTATTTATCCTACAATAAGGAATGGAAAATATCGAAGAAAACCAAATAACAAGCAATGGTCTCAGAGAAACGGTAAGGGTGTCTGTTACGTGAGGGGAAGGTATTAGCACCCCTCACGTCTGTGGTATTCCACAGGATCCATTCTTGCTAGTTTTCTAATCTAAGGGTGTGTATGTGTGTATCATGCTATGTGCGTAGGGAGACATGCAATGGAATGATATACAGATGATAGGAGACATGCAAATAGTAGGCAAACAAGATAAGAAGAAAAGGTCGAACAAAACAGCAAAAAAAAGAAAAGCCCGCTTGCTAGGGTGTTCGTACCCTGTGGCTACGTACCTCCAATGTGTAGTGGAGAAATCAAAGCGCCATAGTTCGGCCCAAAAGTTTCTGTTTCTATCTCGATTCGCGTCTCCTAGAGAAACGGAACCGAGCACCCTAAGAGAGCATGCAAACAAGGAGCATCACAAAGATCCTAGCAAACATGGCATGTGAACAGGCATCACAAATAAAAATAGACATGTAACAGGCATACATGAATGTGCAAGTGTGTGAACAAGCATCACATGTGATAATGCGAACAGGCATCGCAAACAACATGTAACAGGCATACATGTGCAAGTGTGTGAACAAGCATCACAAAGATATCATACGAACAAGCATCGCAGATAAGAAGATAGTGAACAAGCATTACAAAGATATCATACTAACAGGCATAGTAGATACAAAGATAGTGAACAAGCATCACAAAGATATAGCATACAGTCGAGCTCCGCTCGAGAAACAAACAAACTACCGAAGTAATAAACAATGCAAATGCAACACACAAACGAGCTCGGCTCGTAAAGCAAGCAAACTACCGAAGTAGTGACCTGGGGACAGGGGAAGTGCTTCAGCTAACAGGGAAAGCCACCCGAAGCTATTGTCAACGGGGAAAGCCACTCGAGACAGGCTGAAAGTAAAAAGAAAGAAGTGAGGAATAATAAACAAGCAAAAACAGAGCCTCTTTCGAGGGCTTGGCCAGATGAATGCCTAGGTCCTACTTCTCATGGCAAATATGATGCTGCATGCCTAACCTACTTCTCATGGAAAGGTATGGTGCGCGAAAGAGTAAGAAGGACAAAGGGAATACCGAGCAGATAGCAAATCTGCAGTAAGTTAGCAACGCAAGCAGAACTAAGAAACTTCACGTAATCTAACATCCAGCAAATCCAGGAGTCCAGCATAAGCGTCAAAACGATGCGGTGTGAAAATAAATCACAACCGCTATATGGTGCATATCATACACAACCACACAAGCAACCTGCAAGAAATACAATCCAGACAATACAGGAATACATCTTAATAGATGAGAGATCAAGAATAAGTTCGTGTCTCACAAATAAAGTGGAACACATCGCAATAGAATCCCAATCAAACTCTCTCAAAATACCTTGCACAAGCTAGCACACATATTAGAAATAACAAGGAAATGCGAACAAAGTCGCTTAATCGAATTATGAAACAAAATAGAGGTAAAATTCTAATTAAATTCTAAGAATAAAATCTAACAAGAATATTATTTTTCATGGCATTTTTATCTAAAACAATAGAACAAAACTATATACAAAATATTAAATCTAACACGGAAAATAGTACATGTTTTTATTATTTTTTTATAAGGCTAAAAAAATCTAACAAATGTTATTGATTTCATATTTTAATTATGCTAAAATAGTAGAAAGCAAACTAGTTAAAAAACTTAAATCCAATGTTAAAAAAATGTATACGGGGGGTGAATGTTTGAAATCAATAGTGCAGAGAGATAATGGGGTGCAGGCCCAAGGTATGAGGCCCAAGGAGCATTATTTTTTTTTGTACAATCTTCTTAATAAAAAACATGATTGTGCTTCCATGAGGGAGGTGTACTAACAGCAATTTCGTGTGAACATGGCATGGCCCAAGGAACATGGATCAAACTTCAGATTTTATTCCATTTAATCACAATTAACCAACCAGATTTTCACTTAATTCTCTACTAACCACAATTATATTCAGTTAATATCAATTAAGAGAAAAATATTAATACAAAGGGATTAGGGTTACGTGAACATTGGAATTTCTCGGAAGCAAAGGCCTCTTCCTTCTCTCGCGAAAACGCAGCGGCGCACCGGCCATCCCTCTCACCAGCGAAAGCTTCCCTCATGGTCAGAACGGCGGCGGAAATTAAATCGCTCCGGCGAAATCCTTTGGCTCGTCATAGTAATCGAAAGTAAACACCTCCTCCTACAACGATCAAAATTCACGACGCTACCGTCCGGTCACATCACCAACATACCTCTCTGCCTCACTCTCAATACGTTCTCTCTCCAATTTGATTCGGACTCAGCCTCTCTTCGTCTTGATCCGGTCTTCGTCGCTTCTTCTTTTGTTTGCACTCGTAATTCGTTTCTACGCTTCTGATACGATTATAGTGACGACACCATGAGGTTGTTCTCGTTGTAGGTGAAGGCGCGTTATTGATGTTGTTGAAGTTGAAGACGATATACAAAGTCGATGAAGGTGCGAGAAAGATGATACGTTTGTTGCGGAGAAGGTGATGACCTTGTTATGGTTGAACTCGGATCAGACACATGAAAGTGATGCGTGACTTTGCAGAAACTTGTTGAAGATGATGAAGATACGAAGGATCTTGCAGAGAGAATCGATTGTAATCGATAGTTTCCAGGTGAGTTTTCTTGTGTGATTTTCTGCCGAAAAACGGTTATCGATGAGATTTCTTTGTCAATTTGGATATGTGTTTTTTTATTGAAGATTATTGGAGATTGGAGATGAAGATGAATCGGTGAATAAAGATGGCTCGTTTCATCATGTGGAGGCGATTCAAGGTTGAGAGGATTGAAGAAGCGAGAGGATGATGAAGATGTCGAGAAAAGTTTGTTACGTTTTTTGTGAGTTTCTTTTTTTCTGTTAAGAAAAATCCCCCTCTGATTTCTGTTATCCATTTTTCTTGTTTTTCTGTTCTCCTTTTCCTGAATTCGTCTGGGTTATTTGATTGCATAGTCAGAAGCTTTGGTTTGAAGAATGAAGACTGGAAACGTTGGAATTGAAGATTGGAATTTTTGTATTATAACTTAGACCTTTATTGAATATTTTTGTAATCTAAATTTGTTTGAGATAGACTTTGGTATCAATATAATGTGGGCTTTGTATGGACTCTTGGTTTTTTGTAGTTGTAATTTTTGAACATTTGAATGATACTTGAACTTTGGATGAATAATGATGTATATATTTTGAAAGAATGAACCTATTGTTTTCTTCAAATTGTTATTCAATCCACACGACAAATTTCCACCACTCAAAATAATCATCTCTTTCAAACTGATCTTTAAATTCCCATGAAGCTTCTTTTGAATATTGAACAATGAATCTTTTACTTCCCCAAGAAATTAGATCAAGATTAATCATGTATCCATTATCTCCGAAGAAACATACAAATCGCATGAATGATTAAAGATGAATATATGAACTTGAAACCTTGAATAAAATTTGAATAATAAGGTAAATTTGATCATCAAATTCATCCTCAAATTTTTCTGGCCTTAATTCAATCTCAGTTCCTTAATTCGAACCAAACCACCAACAAATTGAACGTATCGTGGCGCCTTGATCACAATGTTATCCTTAAGCTCATAACCTTGTACCATGACTTATTCCTTTGCAATTCACCTCACAAGCCCCTTGACTTAACGATCTCGAAACAATGAAAACTCTTTAATTTCTCTTGAATTTTGAACGATGTAATAAACGTCGTTGATAACTTATGGCACAGAGAAGAGGGCAAATTTTGGGGTGCAACATCATGCCATAAAGAGAAACGTTAAAAAAAAATTATCCAGATCACATGTTAACACAACGGAATATTCTTAACATCTGAATAATTAAACATATGGAGTCGGAGACTCGTAATTCAACCATAAAGTACACAACCCAAAATAAGAGTTTATCAAGTAACTCTAAATAACGATCCCAGTGTTACACGACAAGAGCATGACACAGACCCAACCGACTCAAACGGATTACTCGACGAGCAACTCCTCACCGAGCACAAAAGCTATACCTCAATCTGAAAAAATAACAACAGTAAGGGTGAGTCTCATTCACATTTAACCAATGTTATAAGATATAAATAATAAAATATCAATCACATATTATTCACCCAATTACAGTTACGATCAGATTCACAACAACACAATTAGTCACAACAATACACAATCAATATGTATTATAACATTGGACAATCTTCCAATCATGTTATAATATCACAAGTAGCCTAATGCAATGCAACTACATGCATGTGGTACCAAACATGGGATAACCCATCTCACCAATCCACCACCATAAAGATTCGGCTACTTCTCTCACTAATTCCACACAATGGGAATTAGCTACTGCTGTCCCACCATCATAAGGGATACAACCCATAACATGATAATGAAATGCATGCATCACATACAGCATGCTAATCATCAACACCAATCAACTGAATATCATAATCATCAACCAACGCAAACAATCAATAGCCACACACAGTTATGCTATTTCTAAACCATAACAAACAAATATTTCACATCAACAATATATGTATATCAATCACCAGTTACAACCACGACATCATAATAGATAAAACATTCACCAATGTACCTGTACGCATAAACCATCACAACCAAATAAAATCGAGTGTTTTAAAATAAAATTGAGTCACGACTCAAAACTCCATTTTATTGTATAAATCATTTAAGTAGCTTCGTCGTGCTCGAAACGGCACCAAAATCTGACTTACAGTTTGAAAGATATGGGTTTTAGAAAATAAAATAATTTTTTTTTCAAAAAGCATCAGTGGTAACCGGTTACTGAAACCAGGGTAACCAGTTACTGACTTCCAAAATGAACCCCACGTTGTTTTTAGTATGGGTAATCGGTTACTTCCCTTTAGGTAACCGATTACCGACTCACAAAATGCCATTTCTGCTGTTTTTATTATTAGTAATCGATTACCCACCCTATGGTAACCGATTACATCGAGTCTGCAACCCAAAATCACCATTTTCACAGCACCTACATCACTTCCAAACCATACCAGAATGTACCATAATGTATTGCAACATCAAACAGCATCAACAAACACAATTTGGCATGTTTATAACTCATTTCAAACATACAATTACTACCATACACAATCAATACAAACAATTCAACAATTCTCCCAACCCTAACATCCTAAAACCTAAACATAACCCAATTGATACAAATAACATGCTCAATCTATCCTACTATATATAATCCCATAATAGAAGTTAAACGGAAGAGTCTCCCCTTACCTGAAGGTTGATTCTTCGTTCTTCCTCTCTTCGCACTTCCTCGCTTCTCTGCTCTTTCACGTTCAGACTTCTCTTCTCGTTTCCTCTTTTGCTTCTCTTTTTTCCTTATTTTCACAATTTCTCTATTTTATGAAAAATAGGATAATTAGTTAGTAAGGCCTCTCCATTGGCACCTCCCCTTTTACTAACTACGACACAAAGCCCAATAATCTCATTTTCCATAATTCTCCAATAAATCCAATGAAAGCCAAATAATTCCAACAAATAATTTAATTTCAATTTAAATTAATTAAGGGAAAACATGGGGTGTTACACCGTGCAAGTATAACTCTTTCTTTTCCCTACATTTTGCATGCATCCTAGTCCAGATTAGCGCAGTTTGCTTACACACCCATAGTTTTAGACACGAGCGTGGATACCATCGAGTAGGATAGGCGCGAGGGGTGCTAACACCTTCCCCTTGCGTAACTGACTCCCTTACCCTTTTCTCTGGTCGTGAGACCGTTGTTTTGTTTTGTGGTTTGCTGGCATTCCCTTCCTTTTCAGGATAAATATGTTAGTGGCGGCTCTATTAATTTTCACGGTAGCGACAACTCGCGACTCTGTTGGGGACGTCTCGACGTATTGCGGGTCCGAACTTAGCGAGTCGATCCTAGCGCTTGTGTGTTTATCTATGGGTATTTTACTGCTTTGCATATTTTCCTATTTGCATTGCATTCTATCTGCGCTTTTACTTTTCTGTATCATATTCTAGACTGTTTGGACTTTTGTATGTTGGGTGGGTGTTTCAAGAGGTAAAAAGGCCCAATACCCAGGCTATGTGTGAACCATAGGAACACTAGGATAGAGTGGGAGCATGGTTTGTCTCGAGGTGTACGCCTCGGGATGGATTATGTGACCACGAGCAGAGTAGTGGTTTCAAACGAAGGTATTATCTTCACCTGCATCCGCGCTGTGACGGTGCTTACCTTCGGGCGGACCGTATATTGTGCTTCATGACTTTACCCTGGATTAGATTTTACCCATGAGTGGGGCGGGAATCAATGATCATATAACAGGTACATTGTTGGTGACCGTTGTTCTCGTTCGTGGGTTACCGCTGTTCTCGTTCGTGGGTTACCACTGATCTTGTTCGTGGGTTACCGCTGTTCTCGTTCGTGCGTTACCGTTGATCTTGTTTGAGTGTACAATTGGTTCCTGTTCGTGGGGTACTATGGTTCTTGTTCGAGTGGTAATATGTGTTCTATTCTAGTGTGTTGTTGACTATGGGTTTTGGTTCCGTGGATTGACATTCTATGTTCCGTGTGATATACCATTTGGGGCCGAACCTTTGACTTTTTACTATGTGTGTTACCGGCAGTCCAGAATACCCGGTAGGCGGCACTAAGTCCCGCCACCTTGCATCATTGCATATTTACTTTCCAAAAATGATGTACAAAAAATAACTAGCATACATGTTCCTTCTGTTTCCAAGGAACCATATCTTTAAGCCTCGTGCCGAGCTTCTCCATATCTTGCTTGCTAAAAATAAAAACATGAGGATTCCTTGGAATTGAATGAACATGGAATTGCACGCATATCCTACATCTCATACATTTCATGCATAACAGGTGTTCAAGATCGAGGACTTCTTATTCATACTTGGTACTCTCACCAGACTCACAGACTCGACTTGCCATTGTTGTGTGCTCAAAGATCGATCATGGAACTTTGTGGGGTGATAGAAAAGAAATATCAATTGGGGTTGTTTTTGAAGACATGCAAGTTATGACCCATGCTCAAGGACTCTTAGTAAGATGAACTCAAGAAGCATTTCGTGGATCTCTTCCGCAATTTTGCAGTTTCTAAAACTCCTCGTCAGCGGTTAATCCTCTTTTTTCTCATGGATTCAAGGGGTATGTTCTTAGCAAAGACAGAAGAGGACCGAAAGACAGTTCTATATGATGCCCGTCTCTTATGCTTAGTGGCTTCCATGCTTTCTTTATTTGCAACTGGTTAAGCCCTGTACTCTATTGATGTTTGCTAATTCTCTGCTTGATGACGATGACACTAGGTATGAATTCTACCTTGGGGCACCTGGTTATGATGTGAAGATCTACAAGTCTTTGAAAATACTTGGGGCTCCTAACCGAGGGATAAGCAAGACCTAGTCTATCTTGAACATTGCACCATTTGCATTGCTCGAATCCCCAAAGCACTTACAAATTCCGTGTGACTTCGCCAGAATCTTCTGCCAAGCAATAATCAAAAGTGGTTTACATAGAAACCTCTCATTTTCAAGGTTCTGCTTTACATCCTGAGACACCTCCTCCTCTTGGAGTTTCCTTGTCAATAGTCTTTGCTTATCAACAGAGACAGAAAGAATGTAAGAAGCCAGTTGATGTAATCTCAATCCCTGGTGTTCAATTGCTTTCCTGTTTGACGGAATTTCACTCGGATATGATTTGTTGCTTTGGGTCTTTCTCACCACAGATAGCTCACCTAATTTTGATGACATTACTCGGTGTCCCATTCTAGGGAACCTGATCATAATGTCATGCCTTACAAGGTGTTGAAGTATGAAAAGTCCAAGACTTGCTCGATACATAGATGTTTGAGTTTATTCATAATGGTTTCTACTAGTCAATTCCATTTTATCTGCTGCAAGTAGAATGTTTATTCTTCCTCGAGGAAGTAACTCATGAGAATCACTTGCAATTGGTACTGCCAGAGGTTTCCTTCATAACAGCTATTGTGTGTTCCAAGTAATGACTTTGGTAGCCAAGAGTCAAAGGTTATTGTTGTTCGCCAATAGTAATACAAGTTTCCTCCATTCATGATGGTGTTTTCTGTTTCAGCAGCTATGCTTAGGGCTCCCGACCGAGGGATAAGCAAGACTCTGTGTTCTTGAGTTCGCATCATTGGCAGCTCAAATCCCTAAAACATTCACAAACTCCAGTCGCTGGTTTTTTGTCGGGATCTCGACCGAGGGATAAGCAAGATGCCTTGTATCTTGAGTTTGTGCACCACTGACACAACTCAAATCCCTAAAGCTGGACACTTACAACTTCTGTATGACTTTGCCAAAATCTTCTTCTAGCAAGTGATCTGAAGTGTTCTGCCGTAACGCTTGATGTTTTCCACTATGGGGGCATTTGGTTGTCTGATTGGAGATCATAAGCCATTCAAAGACAAGGTTCAAGATCTGGTTGACTCAAAGGCTATCACATTGGCACCTGAAGGCTATAATTGAAGTTCTCCTCCGACTCAGCGGATCTTTTGAATCAATAAGTCCATACAGAGAGGATCTCCTAAACATTGGCAATTCTTAAATCATCATGCATGTTCATGTTTAAGCTTCCTTGTTTTGTTCAAAACTGTTGCATGCAAAAGTTGTTTGTTTTTGAACTATAATCATAATGCATTGGATATGTTTGTCTTGAAAAAACCCATTCGCTTTTGCTCTTATATGTTTTTATATGCTTTTTGTGATACTTAACTCTTGCTACACAAAGCATGATAACTCTGAAGGGAGAATGATGAACATAATACCAAGAACCTCAAATGGTATGATTTTGAGTATAACCCTATTGATGATGTACATGCATTGCTTCAATTTCCCAAACACCGGAGATATAAGGGAGATAGACCCTCATTAACTCCTCTGAGCCTTCGAAGTAGGAGTTTATTTTCTATACAAAAAAACCCTCACATATAACCCAGGGGCGGGTAGTATTCAGTTAACCTGATCAAGCATTCAAAATTCATCAAGAACACACATCTAAGAATACAACAATGGATATCCCTCCCATTAGGAGGTCGAGACCAACATCAAGGCCGCGCTGGTTATCCCTCACATCAGGAGGTCAAAGGATGATAATACCACAATGGTAATTCTTCATCAATTATGGAGTGAGGCAATCGCAATCACTCCAAACAAGCAGAGGTAGTACGGGATCAGACGACTTGTTAAAAAAAAGAGAAAGGAAAGAAAAGAAAGAAAGAAAAAAGAGAAAAAAGAAAAGTAAAGAAAAAAGAGGACATGATAATGAAATTGTTTAAGCAAGGACAAAGTCGTGTGATGTTAAATCAGGGGATCAAGAAAGTTAAAGTGATTGTCGTGTCCAGAAGACCTCATTGACTCCTCGATCGTTTCCGAACTCCTCTTGAAAGATGAATGCTCGCATCGAGTTAACTGAACTTAGGACTGGAGAACATCACGAAGGGGGTGGGCACCAAATAATTTTGAATCTGAAAATCTTTTTTTCTAAAAAACCGTGAACCTGATGATAAGTGCCAAATTGTAGTTATTTTGTGTATGTAAATAGTGGCACTTGTCGATGCTTTTTTTCAATAACGTTTGTCATACCCCAAAATTTGCCCATACCATTTCTCTTGTTCAAATTCAAAATCAAGGCACAATGTTCAAAGACACCCTCTCCTAAACAAGGTTCAAGATCTAGGGTTTTGTTGTTCTGAGGAAAAATCAATGGATCAAAAGCTCTAACACATTTCATATGGTCTATGATATCCCACACTACTTCCATGACAAAATACAGGTCTCAATTCAAAGAGTTGGTCACTCAATTGTTCAGAAAGTCAACAGTCGACTGGGTTAACCTAAAAGTCAACTGTGGTCAAAATATAGTCAAAACTCCCGATTCCATGTCAACATCCTCATATTGAAGTATCATTCACCATTTGATCAATAATTGATCATGGTTCATCAAGGAAAGATCAGAAATCAACAATTCCAAAAGTTTCTAAATTAGGGTTTTCATAGGAGAAAGTCAACTGAACTTTGACCAGTCATAACTCCCACATGGTACATCAGAAAATTTCCATCCAAAGCTCATTTTGAAGGAAACTGGATTCTCTACAATTTTGTCTCTCACATGCTAAGTCTAAAAATGCTTCACTTGAGAGATATGGACCAAAACATTATAGGTCCTTTTCAAAACTCAACAAAAAGTCATTTTTTTCAAAAGGACACACAAGGAGCATGAAAAGTTATTTTGAAATGATACCAAAGACATTGGTTAGAGGACTCTTCAAGGTTTCTAAAAAGTAATAGAACTCCTCCATACTTCAAAAATTGAGGGAGATAGGCCTTGTCTAAGTTGGACAAATTTGAGAAGGAAAATGTGAAATAAAAAGCCTTAAATTAATTTCTTTTGCAAAGAAGCCCAAGTCTTTATGGCCCAATCTTGTTCCCCAAGTCATCTAGAAGCTCTAATTTGAAAGCCACAAAAAAATGATGAATATTTGATTTTATTTTGAATTTTTATTCATTAAAATTATGGATTTAAGTCAAATATTTTGGAAAAAATTAAGAAGATTTGATTTGCTTCCAATATCAATCACAATAAAATATGCAAATATTCAATTCGTGCAAGAGCTAATTGTTTGGAAAAAGATTGGATTTGGCTCAAGAATAGAAACTTTAGAATCAATTTTCAATCCACATGCCAATGATTGATCCAAGGAGATTTGGTTTGTTATTGTTGACCTAAATTACTCACTTATATAAACATAACAAGTGCAGACCCCTAGGGGACGAAAAATTCTGATCCAAGAACCCTAATCACGAGTTCAAAAATGCAAGAAAATCTTATACACCAATTATGAATTGGAGGCCGATCCAAGGATTCCTATTGATCTAAGCACGTTCCTGGATCATCATTGAAGCGATTCTAATCATCCTCCAGGTTCCCAGCGTCCAGAATCATCATCAATTACTCAAGGTTTGTGTTTTTCTATATTGCTTCGATTCCATAAATTCATGCATCCATACCCAAAATCAATTGCATATTTATGTTTAGTATCTTATATTGATCGATTCTGGAAAGTTTTGGATGTTATGATGCTGTTATGAACATATTGCCATGTTAGGGCTCGAAGCTCCAAATTGGGGTATTTTAGCACAGGTAAAATTAGGGCTAATCAGGGCCATGGTCAGATTCACAAGGCCTAGACGGTTCGTTTCGTGTATTCGCAAAAAAATTTCTTGTTGGTTTGGGGCTATTCGCTATTTTGCAGGTGTGGAAGGTATAGGCTTTTATAGCGCTTTAGTAAAAAAGCGCTGTAAAAAACGAACCTGCATATTTCCAAGGAGGAAGATGACTGCGTGGCGCAGTCTGATTGGCCAATTCAAATGAGGAACGCGCGCGTCTTTGGGGGGAATGCTCTGGGATCCGGTGCGATAAGACTTACGTCGTACCATGTGCTTGCATCATCACAGCCGTTTGATCTTCCCTTCCTTGAATCCAATGCGCGTGAACTGGGGAGCGCACCATGGACCTCTTTGAGCCAGCCACACCAGATTCTAGCTAAGTATCTTCAAAAAAATTTCTTTTTAATTACATATTCTTTATTTTATTTATTTTATTTGTTTCTAATATATATATTACATAAAATTATTTTTTTTACTAAACCATAAAAACCTTTTTTATCTTAACATTTTTCTTTTTATATTTTTTATCATTGATTCCTCGATTTTATTTTATATGTTTAAAATACTCTAAAATGTATTTAAATTGTTTTAATTCATAAATTAATTGTGATTAATCAATTAAAATATATTTTGACCTTTTAAAGATCCATATTTTATCGATTTAATTAATTAGGTCGAAGACCAAAAATAACTAAATCCGATTGTTATTCAATTCAATTTTCACTCGATTTAATATTTGCAAGAATTTGCCATACACTAAAAAATATTTCTTTGTGCATTTTTCAGGGTTAGCAACAGGGCTTCTTCCGACTACGCGCCTCGCCTTCTACAAAGCTAAGTCCCGACTCTATTTTCTTTTATTTTATTATTTATTTCTTATTTGCATTATAAAATTGTTATTAGAGCTAAAACTTCGAAAGTCAATGAAATCTTTTGCACTCACGCATTTTATCTCTTTTGCCAATTTTTCAGGGTTAACCCCGAGGCTACCTTCGACTACAAACCATATCAGATCAAATCAAAAGCTAAGTTCTATTTTTTATTTTAAACATCTATTTTATTTTATTTTCTTTATCAAATTAGGGTTAACCCTAATTATCATTTGAATTGATAATACACTCACTCCTTCTTTTTTTACTTTCTCTTTTCCCACTTTTTCAGGGTTAGCCAACCGCCAAAGCTCAAGAGTCGGTAACCATAAATCTTAACCTTATTTATTCTGCTTTAATTATTACTTGAGTCAGATCCGCTGGTTTCTTTTTCCCTTCCCCATATTATTTGTAACTGTTCCGAGGATGTATTGTTTGGCCTTAAAGGCACTTAATCTGCATATTATATTATTGTGTGGTTAGTAATCTTAGGGAGTGAAAGCCTTGAACTAAATTGTCATCGAAATCAGGAGAGCTATCTGTGATGAGAAACACCTAAAGCACAAATCTTAACCAACTAAAATTCCAACAAGCAGGGAAGCAACTGAATACCAAGCATTAGGATTACATTAGCTTGCTTCTAATACTCTTTCCGTCTCTGTTGACAAGCAAAGGTTGCTGAAAAGGAAACTCCAAGAAGAGTTGACTCAGGGTATGGAGCAGAACCTTGAGAATAAGAGGCATTCCTACTGAACACTTTGGATTACTACTTGGAAGAAGATTCTGACGAAGTCACACGGAATTTGTAATCCTTTAGGGATTCGAGCAATGCAAATGGTTCAATCTCAAGACAAAATGGTCTTGCTTATCCCTATTTCGGGAGCCCCAAGCAACTTCAAAGACTTGCAGATCCTAACATCATGACCAAGTTCCCTGGAATAAAACTTCCACCTAGTGTCATCATCATCAAGCAGAGAATCTGTAGAAATCCACACAGTACGGAGCTTAACCAGTTGCAAATAAAGAAAGCATGGAAGCCATTAAGCATAAGAGACGGGAATTGGATAGAGCATACCCCTTGAATCCATGAGAGAAAAGAGGATTAACCACTGACGAGGAGTTTTAGAAACTGCTAAATTGCAGAAGAGATCCACGAAATGCTTCCTGAGTTCATCTTACTAAGAGTCCTTGAGCATGGGTATAGCTTGCATGTCTTCATAAACAACCCCAACTGAGCTTTCATCTTGGAAAAATCCCCACAAAGTTGTTCCATGACCAATCTCTGAGCTCACAACAATGGCAAGTCGAGTCTATGAGACTGGTGAGAGTACCAAGTCTGAATAAGAGATCCTCGATCCTGAACACCTGTTATGCATGAAATGTATGGGATGCATGATATGCGTGCAATGCCATGTTCATTCAACTTCCAAGGAATTCCCGTGTTTTGATTATTTAGCAAGCAAGAGATGAAAAAGCTCAGCATGAGGCTTAAATATATGACTCCTTGGAAATGGAAGGAACATGTATGCTGTTATTTTTTGTACATCATTTTCTCAAAAGTAAATATGCAATGATGCAAAATGATGAGAACCAATGTCTCCACAATACGGAATATAGTTGCACATGTTCAGAGGTGCGGCGTAGCTTCAGGATACCAAGAACCAATTAACCGCCGATAAAACCACCCCTGTTGTACCACGTCTGAATAGAACAAAAGTAACAGGATCAAAGCTCCGCCATCGTTTCAGAATACCAAAATATCGGGCACAATGAGAACAGACCAAATAAAGGTCCGACCTCAACTCTGAAGAAGCAAATGGTATGTAGGAGCCGAGGTTTCCTGTCCCATCCTAAACCTCACAGGTAGGAATCCTAAACACACACAGGATGTCCCTAATGGTTGCCAGGAATTTCGAACAAGCAATGAGAGCACCTGCCTAGGGCAATAAGCATGCCGGACAGAGATCGCCTCACCGAGATCTCTCCTGGTTATGGTATGTTATGCCAACTCTACATGCCAGGCGCCACGAGAGCCAACATAACTATCCACGCTAATATAAGTGTATACATGGTCTGGGTAATGGACCTTTTACCTCAAAGTAACATTCCACCCGCCAAAAGAAACAGCCAGCACAGCATTATATCCAGAATATGGAAAGCGGTAAACACATAGATGCAAATGCATACAAGCAGTATATAAAATGATGATAACAGTAAACACACAAACACCCACAGAAAAGAAAGCAAACAAGAACTAGGAACGACACTCGACATCCCCAGTGAAGTCGCCAGCTGAATGCAACTGGAAAACTCATCAAAACAAATACAATGAAGTCGCCATCGAACATCTATTTATCCTACAATAAGGAATGGAAAATATCGAAGAAAACCAAATAACAAGCAATGGTCTCAGAGAAACGGTAAGGGTGTCTGTTACGTGAGGGGAAGGTATTAGCACCCCTCACGTCTGTGGTATTCCACAGGATCCATTCTTGCTAGTTTTCTAATCTAAGGGTGTGTATGTGTGTATCATGCTATGTGCGTAGGGAGACATGCAATGGAATGATATACAGATGATAGGAGACATGCAAATAGTAGGCAAACAAGATAAGAAGAAAAGGTCGAACAAAACAGCAAAAAAAAGAAAAGCCCGCTTGCTAGGGTGTTCGTACCCTGTGGCTACGTACCTCCAATGTGTAGTGGAGAAATCAAAGCGCCATAGTTCGGCCCAAAAGTTTCTGTTTCTATCTCGATTCGCGTCTCCTAGAGAAACGGAACCGAGCACCCTAAGAGAGCATGCAAACAAGGAGCATCACAAAGATCCTAGCAAACATGGCATGTGAACAGGCATCACAAATAAAAATAGACATTAACAGGCATACACGAATGTGCAAGTGTGTGAACAAGCATCACATGTGATAATGCGAACAGGCATCGCAAACAACATGTAACAGGCATACATGTGCAAGTGTGTGAACAAGCATCACAAAGATATCATACGAACAAGCATCGCAGATAAGAAGATAGTGAACAAGCATTACAAAGATATCATACTAACAGGCATAGTAGATACAAAGATAGTGAACAAGCATCACAAAGATATAGCATACAGTCGAGCTCCGCTCGAGAAACAAACAAACTACCGAAGTAATAAACAATGCAAATGCAACACACAAACGAGCTCGGCTCGTAAAGCAAGCAAACTACCGAAGTAGTGACCTGGGGACAGGGGAAGTGCTTCAGCTAACAGGGAAAGCCACCCGAAGCTATTGTCAACGGGGAAAGCCACTCGAGACAGGCTGAAAGTAAAAAGAAAGAAGTGAGGAATAATAAACAAGCAAAAACAGAGCCTCTTTCGAGGGCTTGGCCAGATGAATGCCTAGGTCCTACTTCTCATGGCAAATATGATGCTGCATGCCTAACCTACTTCTCATGGAAAGGTATGGTGCGCGAAAGAGTAAGAAGGACAAAGGGAATACCGAGCAGATAGCAAATCTGCAGTAAGTTAGCAACGCAAGCAGAACTAAGAAACTTCACGTAATCTAACATCCAGCAAATCCAGGAGTCCAGCATAAGCGTCAAAACGATGCGGTGTGAAAATAAATCACAACCGCTATATGGTGCATATCATACACAACCACACAAGCAACCTGCAAGAAATACAATCCAGACAATACAGGAATACATCTTAATAGATGAGAGATCAAGAATAAGTTCGTGTCTCACAAATAAAGTGGAACACATCGCAATAGAATCCCAATCAAACTCTCTCAAAATACCTTGCACAAGCTAGCACACATATTAGAAATAACAAGGAAATGCGAACAAAGTCGCTTAATCGAATTATGAAACAAAATAGAGGTAAAATTCTAATTAAATTCTAAGAATAAAATCTAACAAGAATATTATTTTTCATGGCATTTTTATCTAAAACAATAGAACAAAACTATATACAAAATATTAAATCTAACACGGAAAATAGTACATGTTTTTATTATTTTTTTATAAGGCTAAAAAAATCTAACAAATGTTATTGATTTCATATTTTAATTATGCTAAAATAGTAGAAAGCAAACTAGTTAAAAAACTTAAATCCAATGTTAAAAAAATGTATACGGGGGGTGAATGTTTGAAATCAATAGTGCAGAGAGATAATGGGGTGCAGGCCCAAGGTATGAGGCCCAAGGAGCATTATTTTTTTTGTACAATCTTCTTAATAAAAAACATGATTGTGCTTCCATGAGGGAGGTGTACTAACAGCAATTTCGTGTGAACATGGCATGGCCCAAGGAACATGGATCAAACTTCAGATTTTATTCCATTTAATCACAATTAACCAACCAGATTTTCACTTAATTCTCTACTAACCACAATTATATTCAGTTAATATCAATTAAGAGAAAAATATTAATACAAAGGGATTAGGGTTACGTGAACATTGGAATTTCTCGGAAGCAAAGGCCTCTTCCTTCTCTCGCGAAAACGCAGCGGCGCACCGGCCATCCCTCTCACCAGCGAAAGCTTCCCTCATGGTCAGAACGGCGGCGGAAATTAAATCGCTCCGGCGAAATCCTTTGGCTCGTCATAGTAATCGAAAGTAAACACCTCCTCCTACAACGATCAAAATTCACGACGCTACCGTCCGGTCACATCACCAACATACCTCTCTGCCTCACTCTCAATACGTTCTCTCTCCAATTTGATTCGGACTCAGCCTCTCTTCGTCTTGATCCGGTCTTCGTCGCTTCTTCTTTTGTTTGCACTCGTAATTCGTTTCTACGCTTCTGATACGATTATAGTGACGACACCATGAGGTTGTTCTCGTTGTAGGTGAAGGCGCGTTATTGATGTTGTTGAAGTTGAAGACGATATACAAAGTCGATGAAGGTGCGAGAAAGATGATACGTTTGTTGCGGAGAAGGTGATGACCTTGTTATGGTTGAACTCGGATCAGACACATGAAAGTGATGCGTGACTTTGCAGAAACTTGTTGAAGATGATGAAGATACGAAGGATCTTGCAGAGAGAATCGATTGTAATCGATAGTTTCCAGGTGAGTTTTCTTGTGTGATTTTCTGCCGAAAAACGGTTATCGATGAGATTTCTTTGTCAATTTGGATATGTGTTTTTTTATTGAAGATTATTGGAGATTGGAGATGAAGATGAATCGGTGAATAAAGATGGCTCGTTTCATCATGTGGAGGCGATTCAAGGTTGAGAGGATTGAAGAAGCGAGAGGATGATGAAGATGTCGAGAAAAGTTTGTTACGTTTTTTGTGAGTTTCTTTTTTTCTGTTAAGAAAAATCCCCCTCTGATTTCTGTTATCCATTTTTCTTGTTTTTCTGTTCTCCTTTTCCTGAATTCGTCTGGGTTATTTGATTGCATAGTCAGAAGCTTTGGTTTGAAGAATGAAGACTGGAAACGTTGGAATTGAAGATTGGAATTTTTGTATTATAACTTAGACCTTTATTGAATATTTTTGTAATCTAAATTTGTTTGAGATAGACTTTGGTATCAATATAATGTGGGCTTTGTATGGACTCTTGGTTTTTTGTAGTTGTAATTTTTGAACATTTGAATGATACTTGAACTTTGGATGAATAATGATGTATATATTTTGAAAGAATGAACCTATTGTTTTCTTCAAATTGTTATTCAATCCACACGACAAATTTCCACCACTCAAAATAATCATCTCTTTCAAACTGATCTTTAAATTCCCATGAAGCTTCTTTTGAATATTGAACAATGAATCTTTTACTTCCCCAAGAAATTAGATCAAGATTAATCATGTATCCATTATCTCCGAAGAAACATACAAATCGCATGAATGATTAAAGATGAATATATGAACTTGAAACCTTGAATAAAATTTGAATAATAAGGTAAATTTGATCATCAAATTCATCCTCAAATTTTTCTGGCCTTAATTCAATCTCAGTTCCTTAATTCGAACCAAACCACCAACAAATTGAACGTATCGTGGCGCCTTGATCACAATGTTATCCTTAAGCTCATAACCTTGTACCATGACTTATTCCTTTGCAATTCACCTCACAAGCCCCTTGACTTAACGATCTCGAAACAATGAAAACTCTTTAATTTCTCTTGAATTTTGAACGATGTAATAAACGTCGTTGATAACTTATGGCACAGAGAAGAGGGCAAATTTTGGGGTGCAACATCATGCCATAAAGAGAAACGTTAAAAAAAAATTATCCAGATCACATGTTAACACAACGGAATATTCTTAACATCTGAATAATTAAACATATGGAGTCGGAGACTCGTAATTCAACCATAAAGTACACAACCCAAAATAAGAGTTTATCAAGTAACTCTAAATAACGATCCCAGTGTTACACGACAAGAGCATGACACAGACCCAACCGACTCAAACGGATTACTCGACGAGCAACTCCTCACCAAGCACAAAAGCTATACCTCAATCTGAAAAAATAACAACAGTAAGGGTGAGTCTCATTCACATTTAACCAATGTTATAAGATATAAATAATAAAATATCAATCACATATTATTCACCCAATTACAGTTACGATCAGATTCACAACAACACAATTAGTCACAACAATACACAATCAATATGTATTATAACATTGGACAATCTTCCAATCATGTTATAATATCACAAGTAGCCTAATGCAATGCAACTACATGCATGTGGTACCAAACATGGGATAACCCATCTCACCAATCCACCACCATAAAGATTCGGCTACTTCTCTCACTAATTCCACACAATGGGAATTAGCTACTGCTGTCCCACCATCATAAGGGATACAACCCATAACATGATAATGAAATGCATGCATCACATACAGCATGCTAATCATCAACACCAATCAACTGAATATCATAATCATCAACCAACGCAAACAATCAATAGCCACACACAGTTATGCTATTTCTAAACCATAACAAACAAATATTTCACATCAACAATATATGTATATCAATCACCAGTTACAACCACGACATCATAATAGATAAAACATTCACCAATGTACCTGTACGCATAAACCATCACAACCAAATAAAATCGAGTGTTTTAAAATAAAATTGAGTCACGACTCAAAACTCCATTTTATTGTATAAATCATTTAAGTAGCTTCGTCGTGCTCGAAACGGCACCAAAATCTGACTTACAGTTTGAAAGATATGGGTTTTAGAAAATAAAATAATTTTTTTTTCAAAAAGCATCAGTGGTAACCGGTTACTGAAACCAGGGTAACCAGTTACTGACTTCCAAAATGAACCCCACGTTGTTTTTAGTATGGGTAATCGGTTACTTCCCTTTAGGTAACCGATTACCGACTCACAAAATGCCATTTCTGCTGTTTTTATTATTAGTAATCGATTACCCACCCTATGGTAACCGATTACATCGAGTCTGCAACCCAAAATCACCATTTTCACAGCACCTACATCACTTCCAAACCATACCAGAATGTACCATAATGTATTGCAACATCAAACAGCATCAACAAACACAATTTGGCATGTTTATAACTCATTTCAAACATACAATTACTACCATACACAATCAATACAAACAATTCAACAATTCTCCCAACCCTAACATCCTAAAACCTAAACATAACCCAATTGATACAAATAACATGCTCAATCTATCCTACTATATATAATCCCATAATAGAAGTTAAACGGAAGAGTCTCCCCTTACCTGAAGGTTGATTCTTCGTTCTTCCTCTCTTCGCACTTCCTCGCTTCTCTGCTCTTTCACGTTCAGACTTCTCTTCTCGTTTCCTCTTTTGCTTCTCTTTTTTCCTTATTTTCACAATTTCTCTATTTTATGAAAAATAGGATAATTAGTTAGTAAGGCCTCTCCATTGGCACCTCCCCTTTTACTAACTACGACACAAAGCCCAATAATCTCATTTTCCATAATTCTCCAATAAATCCAATGAAAGCCAAATAATTCCAACAAATAATTTAATTTCAATTTAAATTAATTAAGGGAAAACATGGGGTGTTACACCGTGCAAGTATAACTCTTTCTTTTCCCTACATTTTGCATGCATCCTAGTCCAGATTAGCGCAGTTTGCTTACACACCCATAGTTTTAGACACGAGCGTGGATACCATCGAGTAGGATAGGCGCGAGGGGTGCTAACACCTTCCCCTTGCGTAACTGACTCCCTTACCCTTTTCTCTGGTCGTGAGACCGTTGTTTTGTTTTGTGGTTTGCTGGCATTCCCTTCCTTTTCAGGATAAATATGTTAGTGGCGGCTCTATTAATTTTCACGGTAGCGACAACTCGCGACTCTGTTGGGGACGTCTCGACGTATTGCGGGTCCGAACTTAGCGAGTCGATCCTAGCGCTTGTGTGTTTATCTATGGGTATTTTACTGCTTTGCATATTTTCCTATTTGCATTGCATTCTATCTGCGCTTTTACTTTTCTGTATCATATTCTAGACTGTTTGGACTTTTGTATGTTGGGTGGGTGTTTCAAGAGGTAAAAAGGCCCAATACCCAGGCTATGTGTGAACCATAGGAACACTAGGATAGAGTGGGAGCATGGTTTGTCTCGAGGTGTACGCCTCGGGATGGATTATGTGACCACGAGCAGAGTAGTGGTTTCAAACGAAGGTATTATCTTCACCTGCATCCGCGCTGTGACGGTGCTTACCTTCGGGCGGACCGTATATTGTGCTTCATGACTTTACCCTGGATTAGATTTTACCCATGAGTGGGGCGGGAATCAATGATCATATAACAGGTACATTGTTGGTGACCGTTGTTCTCGTTCGTGGGTTACCGCTGTTCTCGTTCGTGGGTTACCACTGATCTTGTTCGTGGGTTACCGCTGTTCTCGTTCGTGCGTTACCGTTGATCTTGTTTGAGTGTACAATTGGTTCCTGTTCGTGGGGTACTATGGTTCTTGTTCGAGTGGTAATATGTGTTCTATTCTAGTGTGTTGTTGACTATGGGTTTTGGTTCCGTGGATTGACATTCTATGTTCCGTGTGATATACCATTTGGGGCCGAACCTTTGACTTTTTACTATGTGTGTTACCGGCAGTCCAGAATACCCGGTAGGCGGAACTAAGTCCCGCCACCTTGCATCATTGCATATTTACTTTCCAAAAATGATGTACAAAAAATAACTAGCATACATGTTCCTTCTGTTTCCAAGGAACCATATCTTTAAGCCTCGTGCCGAGCTTCTCCATATCTTGCTTGCTAAAAATAAAAACATGAGGATTCCTTGGAATTGAATGAACATGGAATTGCACGCATATCCTACATCTCATACATTTCATGCATAACAGGTGTTCAAGATCGAGGACTTCTTATTCATACTTGGTACTCTCACCAGACTCACAGACTCGACTTGCCATTGTTGTGTGCTCAAAGATCGATCATGGAACTTTGTGGGGTGATAGAAAAGAAATATCAATTGGGGTTGTTTTTGAAGACATGCAAGTTATGACCCATGCTCAAGGACTCTTAGTAAGATGAACTCAAGAAGCATTTCGTGGATCTCTTCCGCAATTTTGCAGTTTCTAAAACTCCTCGTCAGCGGTTAATCCTCTTTTTTCTCATGGATTCAAGGGGTATGTTCTTAGCAAAGACAGAAGAGGACCGAAAGACAGTTCTATATGATGCTCGTCTCTTATGCTTAGTGGCTTCCATGCTTTCTTTATTTGCAACTGGTTAAGCCCTGTACTCTATTGATGTTTGCTAATTCTCTGCTTGATGACGATGACACTAGGTATGAATTCTACCTTGGGGCACCTGGTTATGATGTGAAGATCTACAAGTCTTTGAAAATACTTGGGGCTCCCAACCGAGGGATAAGCAAGACCTAGTCTATCTTGAACATTGCACCATTTGCATTGCTCGAATCCCCAAAGCACTTACAAATTCCGTGTGACTTCGCCAGAATCTTCTGCCAAGCAATAATCAAAAGTGGTTTACATAGAAACCTCTCATTTTCAAGGTTCTGCTTTACATCCTGAGACACCTCCTCCTCTTGGAGTTTCCTTGTCAATAGTCTTTGCTTATCAACAGAGACAGAAAGAATGTAAGAAGCCAGTTGATGTAATCTCAATCCCTGGTGTTCAATTGCTTTCCTGTTTGATGGAATTTCACTCGGATATGATTTGTTGCTTTGGGTCTTTCTCACCACAGATAGCTCACCTAATTTTGATGACATTACTCGGTGTCCCATTCTAGGGAACCTGATCATAATGTCATGCCTTACAAGGTGTTGAAGTATGAAAAGTCCAAGACTTGCTCGATACATAGATGTTTGAGTTTATTCATAATGGTTTCTACTAGTCAATTCCATTTTATCTGCTGCAAGTAGAATGTTTATTCTTCCTCGAGGAAGTAACTCATGAGAATCACTTGCAATTGGTACTGCCAGAGGTTTCCTTCATAACAGCTATTGTGTGTTCCAAGTAATGACTTTGGTAGCCAAGCGTCAAAGGTTATTGTTGTTCGCCAATAGTAATACAAGTTTCCTCCATTCATGATGGTGTTTTCTGTTTCAGCAGCTATGCTTAGGGCTCCCGACCGAGGGATAAGCAAGACTCTGTGTTCTTGAGTTCGCATCATTGGCAGCTCAAATCCCTAAAACATTCACAAACTCCAGTCGCTGGTTTTTTGTCGGGCTCTCGACCGAGGGATAAGCAAGATGCCTTGTATCTTGAGTTTGTGCACCACTGACACAACTCAAATCCCTAAAGCTGGACACTTACAACTTCTGTATGACTTTGCCAAAATCTTCTTCTAGCAAGTGATCTGAAGTGTTCTGCCGTAACGCTTGATGTTTTCCACTATGGGGGCATTTGGTTGTCTGATTGGAGATCATAAGCCATTCAAAGACAAGGTTCAAGATCTGGTTGACTCAAAGGCTATCACATTGGCACCTGAAGGCTATAATTGAAGTTCTCCTCCGACTCAGCGGATCTTTTGAATCAATAAGTCCATACAGAGAGGATCTCCTCAACATTGGCAATTCTTAAATCATCATGCATGTTCATGTTTAAGCTTCCTTGTTTTGTTCAAAACTGTTGCATGCAAAAGTTGTTTGTTTTTGAACTATAATCATAATGCATTGGATATGTTTGTCTTGAAAAAACCCATTCGCTTTTGCTCTTATATGTTTTTATATGCTTTTTGTGATACTTAACTCTTGCTACACAAAGCATGATAACTCTGAAGGGAGAATGATGAACATAATACCAAGAACCTCAAATGGTATGATTTTGAGTATAACCCTATTGATGATGTACATGCATTGCTTCAATTTCCCAAACACCGGAGATATAAGGGAGATAGACCCTCATTAACTCCTCTGAGCCTTCGAAGTAGGAGTTTATTTTCTATACAAAAAAACCCTCACATATAACCCAGGGGCGGGTAGTATTCAGTTAACCTGATCAAGCATTCAAAATTCATCAAGAACACACATCTAAGAATACAACAATGGATATCCCTCCCATTAGGAGGTCGAGACCAACATCAAGGCCGCGCTGGTTATCCCTCACATCAGGAGGTCAAAGGATGATAATACCACAATGGTAATTCTTCATCAATTATGGAGTGAGGCAATCGCAATCACTCCAAACAAGCAGAGGTAGTACGGGATCAGACGACTTGTTAAAAAAAAAGAGAAAGGAAAGAAAAGAAAGAAAGAAAAAAGAGAAAAAAGAAAAGTAAAGAAAAAAGAGGACATGATAATGAAATTGTTTAAGCAAGGACAAAGTCGTGTGATGTTAAATCAGGGGATCAAGAAAGTTAAAGTGATTGTCGTGTCCAGAAGACCTCATTGACTCCTCGATCGTTTCCGAACTCCTCTTGAAAGATGAATGCTCGCATCGAGTTAACTGAACTTAGGACTGGAGAACATCACGAAGGGGGTGGGCACCAAATAATTTTGAATCTGAAAATCTTTTTTTCTAAAAAACCGTGAACCTGATGATAAGTGCCAAATTGTAGTTATTTTGTGTATGTAAATAGTGGCACTTGTCGATGCTTTTTTTCAATAACGTTTGTCATACCCCAAAATTTGCCCATACCATTTCTCTTGTTCAAATTCAAAATCAAGGCACAATGTTCAAAGACACCCTCTCCTAAACAAGGTTCAAGATCTAGGGTTTTGTTGTTCTGAGGAAAAATCAATGGATCAAAAGCTCTAACACATTTCATATGGTCTATGATATCCCACACTACTTCCATGACAAAATACAGGTCTCAATTCAAAGAGTTGGTCACTCAATTGTTCAGAAAGTCAACAGTCGACTGGGTTAACCTAAAAGTCAACTGTGGTCAAAATATAGTCAAAACTCCCGATTCCATGTCAACATCCTCATATTGAAGTATCATTCACCATTTGATCAATAATTGATCATGGTTCATCAAGGAAAGATCAGAAATCAACAATTCCAAAAGTTTCTAAATTAGGGTTTTCATAGGAGAAAGTCAACTGAACTTTGACCAGTCATAACTCCCACATGGTACATCAGAAAATTTCCATCCAAAGCTCATTTTGAAGGAAACTGGATTCTCTACAATTTTGTCTCTCACATGCTAAGTCTAAAAATGCTTCACTTGAGAGATATGGACCAAAACATTATAGGTCCTTTTCAAAACTCAACAAAAAGTCATTTTTTTCAAAAGGACACACAAGGAGCATGAAAAGTTATTTTGAAATGATACCAAAGACATTGGTTAGAGGACTCTTCAAGGTTTCTAAAAAGTAATAGAACTCCTCCATACTTCAAAAATTGAGGGAGATAGGCCTTGTCTAAGTTGGACAAATTTGAGAAGGAAAATGTGAAATAAAAAGCCTTAAATTAATTTCTTTTGCAAAGAAGCCCAAGTCTTTATGGCCCAATCTTGTTCCCCAAGTCATCTAGAAGCTCTAATTTGAAAGCCACAAAAAAATGATGAATATTTGATTTTATTTTGAATTTTTATTCATTAAAATTATGGATTTAAGTCAAATATTTTGGAAAAAATTAAGAAGATTTGATTTGCTTCCAATATCAATCACAATAAAATATGCAAATATTCAATTCGTGCAAGAGCTAATTGTTTGGAAAAAGATTGGATTTGGCTCAAGAATAGAAACTTTAGAATCAATTTTCAATCCACATGCCAATGATTGATCCAAGGAGATTTGGTTTGTTATTGTTGACCTAAATTACTCACTTATATAAACATAACAAGTGCAGACCCCTAGGGGACGAAAAATTCTGATCCAAGAACCCTAATCACGAGTTCAAAAATGCAAGAAAATCTTATACACCAATTCTGAATTGGAGGCCGATCCAAGGATTCCTATTGATCTAAGCACGTTCCTGGATCATCATTGAAGCGATTCTAATCATCCTCCAGGTTCCCAGCGTCCAGAATCATCATCAATTACTCAAGGTTTGTGTTTTTCTATATTGCTTCGATTCCATAAATTCATGCATCCATACCCAAAATCAATTGCATATTTATGTTTAGTATCTTATATTGATCGATTCTGGAAAGTTTTGGATGTTATGATGCTGTTATGAACATATTGCCATGTTAGGGCTCGAAGCTCCAAATTGGGGTATTTTAGCACAGGTAAAATTAGGGCTAATCAGGGCCATGGTCAGATTCACAAGGCCTAGACGGTTCGTTTCGTGTATTCGCAAAAAAATTTCTTGTTGGTTTGGGGCTATTCGCTATTTTGCAGGTGTGGAAGGTATAGGCTTTTATAGCGCTTTAGTAAAAAAGCGCTGTAAAAAACGAACCTGCATATTTCCAAGGAGGAAGATGACTGCGTGGCGCAGTCTGATTGGCCAATTCAAATGAGGAACGCGCGCGTCTTTGGGGGGAATGCTCTGGGATCCGGTGCGATAAGACTTACGTCGTACCATGTGCTTGCATCATCACAGCCGTTTGATCTTCCCTTCCTTGAATCCAATGCGCGTGAACTGGGGAGCGCACCATGGACCTCTTTGAGCCAGCCACACCAGATTCTAGCTAAGTATCTTCAAAAATTTTTCTTTTTAATTACATATTCTTTATTTTATTTATTTTATTTGTTTCTAATATATATATTACATAAAATTATTTTTTTTACTAAACCATAAAAACCTTTTTTATCTTAACATTTTTCTTTTTATATTTTTTATCATTGATTCCTCGATTTTATTTTATATGTTTAAAATACTCTAAAATGTATTTAAATTGTTTTAATTCATAAATTAATTGTGATTAATCAATTAAAATATATTTTGACCTTTTAAAGATCCATATTTTATCGATTTAATTAATTAGGTCGAAGACCAAAAATAACTAAATCCGATTGTTATTCAATTCAATTTTCACTCGATTTAATATTTGCAAGAATTTGCCATACACTAAAAAATATTTCTTTGTGCATTTTTCAGGGTTAGCAACAGGGCTTCTTCCGACTACGCGCCTCGCCTTCTACAAAGCTAAGTCCCGACTCTATTTTCTTTTATTTTATTATTTATTTCTTATTTGCATTATAAAATTGTTATTAGAGCTAAAACTTCGAAAGTCAATGAAATCTTTTGCACTCACGCATTTTATCTCTTTTGCCAATTTTTCAGGGTTAACCCCGAGGCTACCTTCGACTACAAACCATATCAGATCAAATCAAAAGCTAAGTTCTATTTTTTATTTTAAACATCTATTTTATTTTATTTTCTTTATCAAATTAGGGTTAACCCTAATTATCATTTGAATTGATAATACACTCACTCCTTCTTTTTTTACTTTCTCTTTTCCCACTTTTTCAGGGTTAGCCAACCGCCAAAGCTCAAGAGTCGGTAACCCTAAATCTTAACCTTATTTATTCTGCTTTAATTATTACTTGAGTCAGATCCGCTGGTTTCTTTTTCCCTTCCCCATATTATTTGTAACTGTTCCGAGGATGTATTGCTTGGCCTTAAAGGCACTTAATCTGCATATTATATTATTGTGTGGTTAGTAATCTTAGGGAGTGAAAGCCTTGAACTAAATTAGCATCACTAATTATAAGATTAAATTTCTGAATTAATCACGTGTTTGTTGAACCCACGCACCTTTTGGGGTAACCCTTTTTGTTGCCTTGTTGCCTGTTGCCTTGTTGCCTTGTGTTTTTTGCAGAATAGCCATGTCCCTCGAATACGAGGATACCTCAGCCATGTTGCCTCAAATAATGCAAAGATCATAAAGTCCCTAATGATGCTGCCTTCGGTACACTAAACATGATCTCGTCCCTCGGAAGTTTCATACGGAGGGCTAAGGTATCCTCTGGTTGCCTAAAGGAAAGGCTATTATGATCCTTCCCTTAGACTACCTGCCTTCTCTATGGCTAGGGACAGTCTTTGGCGAACGATAACTCGATGACCCGTTAACATCCAAACGAAAGGCTTCCTGCCCTCTTATGCCACGGATAGACCCTTTCACTCTGAAAGGCTAAAGAACATTTTTCATCTAACCAGGTAATGGCTCCTAACTGCCTTGCTCTAAAAATCTTTTTCTACTCTATTTTCTAAACACTATCAAGGCTACGCTCATTTACGAGCTAAAGTCCTTGTTTCTTCTTCTACATTTCTTTTTAAAACGAGGAAAGCAATTAAGAGCCCATGGATAACCATGGATGCAAAGGGTGTCTTACACCTTCTCTTTGCATAATTACCCCCCGAACTCAGTTTTTCTTTAAAAGGTTTTTCCTGTTCTTTTAGCCTTTCTATTTAATTTGGATAAAATAAAAGTCGGTGGCGACTCTTGCTTAACCGCACATTTCGATAAAAAGTCAGTTCACTGTATTACACCGTTTGAATAATTCCCCGTTTTTGTGTAATTACGTTTACTTTACGAATACTTGTATTTTCATACACTTTTATACCGTTTGATAGTTTTGTTGTATTTTTATAGGTATTCTTGCGTTTTCGGAGCCTTGAGGAATAAAGTGTCGAAGACACGGCTGCGAGAGCAAAGAGGAAATAATTCTGCTGATCTGGTGCAGGGCGCTACTTGCGTTGGAAGGCGCGTCGCGCGCTTTGAGGTTGAAGAACAAAAGCTAGCAGAAGATTGGGCGCGTCGCGTGGTTTTTAGGGCACTTCCCGCGTTAGGGCGGTTTAAGTGTTTTTAGTGAGAGCGCGGGTCGCGCGCTCCAACGCTGCTTCGCGCGTTGTGCGTAAATCAATTTGTATAAATAGTTTTAAACAGATTTTTCTTAGTTTTTTATCACCTCTTCTTGACAAGTTGAGCTCTGATCCTTTCTTGGTGGTTTAGAGGTTTAGGAAACACCATAGGGTGCGACGTCATGTGGATTGATCATGGATCTGTCTCGATTTCATTGTACCTGTGAGATCTTTCCGGTTCATCTTCTCTCTTCCCTTTGTTTCATATTAATGGTGGGTGTTGTATGTATATTTCTACTCTTATTGTATGTATATTTGTGGATGTTGGGATCGTTTATATATTCGCTTTACAAATCATCATTGTTGTTGTTCTTAATCTTTTTTCTTAAATGCTCTGGATTTGTGTTGTTGCAGACATGGACACCATAGATCTTGATTAGGAATGATAACTGTTAGTTTCTGGGTTGCAAACATGGATTTAGGACTAACAATCGTAATGGGTATCGAGTCTAATGCCTCCGTGTTGTTTGTGTCGGTGGAGAAATCGCTGATTGAATAGTACGGTTGAGCTTTCGTCGGTGTTGCCGACATGGACACCGATGTGGCATCATGAATGATGCCCGGTGATGTTGATGCGTATTGTGAGTGTCGAGCGATAGATCTTCATATTTAAGTATTCGACGGGTAGAACGAAATACAACTCCATAACTCTTTCTCTTAGACTATTGAGATTGTTTATCTGCTTTTATTTACTTTTCCCGCATTTACCTTTCCGCACCCAATTCATGAAACTTAGAGTGCGAGATAGTCGAACGGAAGTTTTTCTCACCAATCTCTGTGGACACGATAATTCACGGATAAATACTTCCAAAACTTTTGTTGCTTGCTGCTTTACCACTCCAACAAAATGGCGTCGTTGCCGGGGATTGGTAGAGATTAATCGCATTGCGATGGTTTTATGTTTTAAGTTTCGTATATATGCCCATAGCGTATATTTTGTGTATAGACTCATACTTGTATTTTCTTGTATAGTTATACTTGTTTAGTTTTGTTTGGTAAACTGACTAAACAAGTTGAACTCGGATTAGCTCTTAAATTACATATCTTCACTTTTCAACTTTTTTAGTCAATTTCACCATTCAGTTGTAATTTGGTGTTTTTACACAGACTTTTATAAACTTTTGCTTTTGATTCGTTTGTTAAGTGTTTGGGCAGGACGTTTTCTTTAGGTTGCGTCTGAGGCGAAAGTATTGGCGTACCGCGAGGAAGTTTCTTACCATTCGCGAAACAATAAAGGCGTCGAGCTAACGACGTTAAACGAGCGCTTGTTGGGAGGCACCCCAACGGTTTTATTTTTCTGTTTTTCTGTAATTGAGTTGTGTAGGTGTTAAGTGGTGGCTCATTGGAAATTCTGGTCTTTTTAGACTGGTTCTGTTTTTCAAGTGTAGCGCGCGTCGCGCGCTTATAGGCGCGCGCACTATGTTGCTTCTGGCCAGTGACCTCTTTTAACGGGTCACTCGGCTTACCTTTTTCCCATTTACACCAAGGCTTTCTAGTATAGTTTTTATAGTTTTATTTTTCAATGGTTTTGTTTGTGTTTAGTTTCAAACTTTTGCCCGTTCGCTTGTGGTCGCATTTGGTAATTCTCCAACTTTGATTGATTCAACAAGCCGGTTGTGCGGTAATGATTGATTGACTTTGTACATAACAAGGTACTCGTTTATCGCTTTCTATAGCATAGCATGTTTAGGAAACTTTTCATTTGTACAATTTTCATACTATTCATTCTTTTTGCATAACTTGCTCATGACTTGAATCACAATTAGTTTACCCTTTTTACCATAAATGTGAGGTGGTTTTCCATTGTATATATATGCGAGAGACCGAAAATTCTTGTTTTAACTGGATATTATTATGTTTAATATTTCGTTTGTATTGTTTTTGTGAATGCATGAAAGTGATCAACGCACTTGTTTGATTTTGAGCACAACTACCATAGCTAAATATTCAATTCACCTTGTGAGTGTGTGATCATTAGTATCTCTTTTGAGCCTTTTTGTCAATGTCCATGTTGTTTTTTCTAAATGCTTGTCTATGAGTGTTTGATTCTCATTTTTGTATGGATGTTGATTCTTTGTTTTCTTGAACCCTCAACCATGATTTTTGGTTTGAATTTTTACCTTGCCTTAGAAAGTAAGGAGTATTCACACTTTGATAATATGGTTGAATTCAAGTTGGGGAGAGAATGTTTACTTACTTTTTGGTTGATTGATTATGGGGTTGTGAAAAGAAAAGAAAAAATGTGAAAAAGAAAGAAAAGAAAAAAGAGAAAAAGTTTGAAAAAGAAAATAACAAAAAGAGTATGAATAAGAGTGCGTTAATAAGTTTTGTGTTTGGTGTGAAATTTGTGATGAAGAGAAAAGTTGGATTGAAATTATATTGTTTGAAACTTTGTGGAAGTAATTACTCCCTTAGGTTTAGGCAAGTTTTTGTTTCGATTAGCTTTAGGATTTATCACTTGTATGTTAACCGAGCCACATTACAACCTTGAAAGCCCTTGTGATTCGTGCCGTTGCATTTTTGATACTATTTTTGGATGAATGCATAATTTTGTCTTTTGTTTTCAAGTTTGTCGTGCGTGTATCAAAGTCCTCACCTTTCGGTGTTTTCATCTACCGATGAATATTTGCTAGACGTGATTCGTGATTGAGTTGGTTTTGTTTTAGGATGTTTTGTTTGATTTTTGTACTTAAGAATCGTTTCATTTTCATGTTCGTTGTAGGATTGTGGTAAGTGTTTAATTTATTTGTGCGTTTTTGTTTGAACCATACAATTGTTTCCTTTTTCCAAATCTTGTTGATTCTTGATTCTTTGGATTTTTACTTTTGCGATTGGAGTGTTTGGCCCTGTTTGAGGACAAACAGATTCTAGTTGGGGAGAGTTTGTTAAGTGCCAAATTGTAGTTATTTTGTGTATGTAAATAGTGGCACTTATCGATGCTTTTTGTTAATACCGTTTGAATAATTCCCCGTTTTTGTGTAATTACATTTACTTTACGAATACTTGTATTTTCATACACTTTTATACCGTTTGATAGTTTTGTTGTATTTTTATAGGTATTCTTGCGTTTTCGGAGCCTTGAGGAATAAAGTGTCAAAGACACGGCTGCGAGAGCAAAGAGGAAATAATTCTACTGATCTGGTGCAGGGCGCTACGCGCGCTGGAGGGCGCGTCGCGCGTTTCATACCCCAAAATTTGCCTTCCATATCCCATTCACAATGATTCAAAATTCAAGAGATTCATCCAGTCATTCTCTAGAGCAAGAGTCTCCTAAAGCTAGGGTTTGGTACTCTCCTGAGGGAATTAGCAAAACAAGGTCTCTAATGAAGTTCTCCATGGCCCATTATGATTCAAGATACCTCTATGTCAAAAGTCAAGGCCCAAGTCCAAAGTTTACTTGTTCAAACAGCTCAGATGATCCACAGTCAACTGGGTTGACCTAAAAGTCAACCATGGTCAAAGCATAGTCAAAACCTCTGATTTTTGGTCAACATCAAGCAATTGAGATTATATCTATCATTTGATCAAAGGTTGATCATGATTCATCAATAGAAACTCATAAATGAACAAATGCAAAAAGGTTCAAATTAGGGTTTCTTTAGGAGAAAGTCAACTCAACTTTGACTGGCCATAACTGTCACATGGAACATCATAAATTACTTACTCAAAGCCTATTTGGAAGGAAATTGGATTCTCTACAACTTTGTGTCTCACAAGCCAAGGCCAGAAATGCTTCATTTGGAAGATATAGCATATAAGATTATAGGTCCTTTTCAAAAGTCAACCAAAGACAGTTTTTGTCAAAGGACATATCATCAAGATAAAATCTCCAAATAAAAAGTATGTTCCAAAGTGGCTTATAGAGGACCTCTTGAGGTTTCCAAAAAGTCCTAGAATTTCTTCATAGCTCAAAAATTGAGAGAGATATGCCTTGTCAAAGTTGGGTGAGTTTTGGGGGCAAAATGTGAAACAAAAGAGGTTCAAATTGAATTTTTTGCAAATGGGCCTATCTTTTTATGATTCTATCTTGGTCCACAAGCTATCTAAGTTATCCAAACCATGTTCCACGAATTTTAGCCTTTTATTTGATTTTATATGATTTTTATTTCATTTAAATAATGATTAAAAATTATATAAATCAAAGAAAATCAAATATTTGGTAAAAGGCTACATAATGACCAATTTCAATCAGCATTTATACCACAATATAATGTAATTTTCATGCACAATTGATTGGAAAAAAATTGATACAAAATTGGACAAATATAGAAAGATCCCATTCAAATTTTAAGTGAAAATTTCTCAAAGTTGCAAGATTGGATTCAAAAGGGTTGTGGACTATTTTGTTAACCTAAATTTGTCCCCTATAAATATACAACACAAGCCAATGAATTAGGGGTTGAACATTCTGGTCAGAAGCACATATTCAAGAACAAGAAATTCTTCAAGAAACTCAAACTCGGTTTCAGGGATTGGGAGTGTTTCAGAAGGATTTGAACATTGCTACGCGTTACTGGGATCACTCTGAAGCTACCTGGATACTTGCATAGCATCAACACCCCCAGATTAATCTCCCTCGAGCCAAGGTACGTCATTCTCGATTTTGGATCGGTTAGAACAATTCATGCATTCTCATTGAAATTTAAGTGTGTATTCTGGTTATTGTTGATGCTCTGAATGTTTCTGGATGGTTCAAATAGAGTTTGTATGGTTTGAACACGAACCACCATTGTTGGCCGAGTTAGGGTTTTAAAGCTTTAATTTGGGGCTTCTGGTTAGGGGTAAAATTAGGAGCGATTAGGGTTGTCGCACGCTCGCGAAATGATGAACAACAGAGTCGCCACTAATATATCTATCCTAAAAGGAAAGGAATATCAGAAAACCTGGGATGAATAAGAACGAGGTCTTTCGACCAAAGATAGGATACGGAAGTCGGTTACGCGAGGGGAAGGTATTAGCACCCCTCACGCCCATCGTACTCGATGATATCCACCTATGTTTGTTGCTATCTAAAGGGTGTATAAATCTAAAGCTTAATTACTAAGGGAATGCATGCAAATAAAAGAAAAAGAAACACGGGGAAAAAAAAGGTTTATAAATAGTTGTGCTCGCTTAGGCCCCGCGACCTAATGCCTACGTATCCTTTTCAGGAATCAGAGCGCCGTAGTTCGGCTCTTTAGTTTTTATTTGTTTTTGTGTTTTTTAGTGGACGGATTTACATTCGCAATCTAGCGCCAGGATAGCAGCTCGTTGAGTGGAGTCTTATGCGTTACCAGTCTGCGATCGAAAGGAAGCAACATGTCCGATTAAGGGAAAGAATGCCTCGGAGGCGAGATGAAGAGAGACTTTGAGCGTTTCGAGTGGAACCCTTAAGCAAGGGAGACTCAAGTTGCTCTATGGTTTGTGTTTTTTAGCAATTGGGAACTTACGCTCGAATGGTACCCTTAAGCAAGGGAGATCCAAGCACTCGAATGATTCCCTTAAGCAAGGGATATTCAAGCTTCCATTCCCTTTTTATTAGTCAAGCATTTATTAGTCATTTTTTAGGTGTTTTCTTTGTATCTTTTAAGGGAATTAAAATCAAGCATTTGTTAAGTGTTTTAAAGTCAAAAAGGAAAAGAAACTAGCCTAAGTATGAAGGGAATTTCTACCTAATGTTATCATGGTTTCTACCTAAGGTTAGGATTAAAGGAGACATGAAAATAAAGTCACGATTATAAGTCACAAGTAGGATATATGAAAATAGTACAAGAGCATGAAATAGAACAAGTCAAAATATAGCACAAAAGTGAATTAAAAGTACTATTATTTTTATGTTGATTTTTATGAGAGAAATTGAATTACAAGTCAAGCAAAAAGGCTAAAAAACAAATAGCCTAAAAACTAATATTTTTAGTGATTGATTTTATATGTCAAAAAATTGGATTAAAGTCTAAAAATGATAGTAGAAAAATTAGTATTTTTATCATCTAAAAGAAATAACAAAAAAAACTAATTAACATCTAAATTGTTAATGCAAAATAAAAGGAAACAGGGGGGAGAATATTGAATCAAATGGTGTAGCTAGTAATCTGGCGCAGGCCCAAGGAATGGCCCAATCAATGTTTTTTGTTCAGTTTTTCTTAGTGCCAAAACGGGCCAAGAGGGGGTATGTGGTAGCAACAATGGCAGGCCCAGAATTGTTTATTCTAGCTACCACACGTGGTGGTGAACGGGCCAATAGGGGTGCGGATGAATATTTCGTGGCCCAGATGTTACGCATTGATCCATAACGTTTTTGTTCATTCAGATTTTATTCATTTCAAAAATAATAAAACAAACAGATTAAAATAAATAAAAAGAAAGTTAAATAAAATTAGGAATTTAGGGTTTTTTGTGAGTGACCTTTGGAGTTATCGAGTCTTCTTCTCTACCTCTTCACTCAAAACGGCGAACGGTGGCTCTCCCTCTCATCTTGTTGACGCGGCGGCGGACCTGCTCCGGTGACTTTGTCACTTCGCCATCACCGTCAAACGCAAATACCTCTTCTCCGAGACTTCTCTTTTCTTTGATCAATCTGAACTTGCGAACGGAGGTTGAAGATTGAGAATGCTGAAGGGAGCTTCTGATGAGCGATTGGCGAAATAAACGCAGTGGACCTTGATGACGATTCCCTACGGTATGTGTGCTCTGAGCTCTTTCTTGTTATTGATTCTTCTTCTCCTTAATCTTCTATTTCTGATTTTTCTCGAGTTCAATTGGATTGAACTGTCGTCATTAATATTGTAGATTGAAAATTCTTGGCGTTAGGATGATCAGTGATGACAATTATGGGAGTTGAATCTTGAAGATGATGAACGTTGATTGTTTGTTGAAAATGCAGAGGTGATGAATGTTGATGGAGAATTCGTTCAGAGATGAGTTGTTGCGTTTCTGCAGAGAAAGCGTAGAAAATTGAAGGAATGGAACGTGAGGATACATTTGCTGGAGACCGTTGCGATGAAGATGATGAAATCGTCGTGACGAATTTCTCAGGTTCTCTTTTGCTGATCTTTTCCTCTCTATTTTCTTCTGCTTCTTCCTCTATTCTTCTTCTGAACCTCTCTTTTTTTTGGTTTCTGTTAGATTCAATCGGAGAAGAAGCAAGGACATGGAGTGTTGAAGGATGGGAAGTCATCAATGGTAGAAGAAGATGAAGGTAAGTGAAGGAGCGTTGAGGTTTGATGAATGACGAAGGTTTGAGAGTGTGATAAGTGTGGTGAAGATGGTGATCAAGTGGAGAGAGTGTGGTGGTTCTGGTTGATGAGTGAAGAGAGGAAGAGCAATGGTGGGAGAACTTGAAGGTGAAGTGAATTATGGAGGAGCTGATCAAATGGAGGGAGGATCTGTTATATAGGTGGTGAAGATTGAGAACTCAGTTATAGCTTCAAGCCTTCTCAACCCTAGGATCAAAAGTCAGTTATACTATTGAAGGTAAGGATCATTTCTAATTAAAAGGTTAGTTGCCATTCTGGTTTTTCAGTTAAAAGTTTGTCATGTGTTAGTTTTCTGTTACACAACTGTTGGGGTTTGTTAGGGAGTCAGTTAGTGGTTAGTCGAAGTTTGTTATATGGTTATAAGGTTGGTTAGAAGTAGAGATGTGAAGAGAAATTAGTTAGGGAAGCTGTTAGTTAAAACAGTTAGGAAGAGGTTTAGAAATAGGTTAATAGTTAATGGATATGAATAATTTTGTTTAGATGTGTGAACTGGTTTTCTTTGATGATTTTCTTGAATCTGTTTTGTGCAGGATTGTGAATTGTTGGACTGACTTGTGAGCTGTGCAGAGCTGATATGTCGCTGCTGTTTGGTTAATGTACGGGTTTATTTATCAAAATCCAAAGGACCTTTTGTTGAACCGTGTGACCCCATGAGTATAGAAAGCTTCACATAAATTCTCCATGGATTCACCATTTGCTTCAAGGTAAATCCGAAAGAAGGAACCTGAAGAATAAGTGAGGACTAGATGCCATCTGAGTTTATCAGAGAGTGAACTGCTTCGGTTTACTTTGATGGGTGATTGGTTATGCAAATGTGCTACTGAAACAGAGCCTTATGCTGTGGGATGAATTTTTCCTTTTTGTAATGTGTGTAATGTCTCATTTTGTGTTCCATGTTGTAATGAAATGATATCAAAACAGAACTTGCACAACATTCCACTTTCTAGCTTCCACTTTTATATTTTAAGTGACGTAGCCTTTCAATGATATTTGGATAATGATGAGATTGAATGTGGAATAATAGATGTAACTTGATATGTGAATTTTGAATGAACAATGGAAAGGAAATTGAAATAGCATTTGAATAGATGCTTGCACGAATATCTTTGATGACTAAACTCCGAACCTCTAGCAATTTTAATGGACCTCTAATTCACTTCCATTCATCAATTTAGCTCAAACTTGTATATCCAAATCCATATATTAGAAAAGGTGATGCCTTGTTCTTGAAATGATTCATTAGCTCTACACAAACTCAAGTTAAATCTAGATATGACATCCCACAATTTGATGAAGAAACTCATAAATCAAATTTAGACTTCCAACCATGATAGATATAGAAATAATTTGAATCAACCTTAAATGGAGATGAGAGCCTTAAAACAATAGTAAACCCTAACTCTTTAAAGTCCTTGATCCCGTGCTAGATTATTGATTAATGATTCATGAGTTAGATGATTTAATGGATGGATGGTATGCATATGAATGGAAAGCATAAGCCAATTAGATATAAATTAGGATGGGCAAATTTTGGGGTGCAACAAGGGTCACCATTGTGTTCGCATAGTCTAGACGAAGAGAATAGGATAGGTGCATTTATGTGCTTGTATGTGGATTTTGACATTTGCAGGTGTAAAGGCTACGAACGTACTTGTAGCTAAACCGTAACTAAATATTCAAAGATTTTGCAGGTTTTGTTGGGGAAGACGCTTGCATGGCATTACACCACTGGTTTATTTGAATTTTCACGCGCGTGTTAGACCAGGGTGTTTGTTTCATATATTATTTTATTGATGCAATTAATAAACATAATTGTGTGTTTGGTTGAGGTGGTAAGCGTGCGTATGTTTACCCAAGGGTCCAGGGTTCGATCCCTGACCCTTTATATGTTTGCAAAGTCTAAGTTTGAGTTTTGCATTCACAACTGTTAAATAAATTATTGAAAGCTTATGTTATGGTTCATTATTTCAGATCACAGATATTGAAGTTGAGTGTTTTGATATTGTGAAATGGCCAAGAAGAAGATATTGTTTAATCTAGTGAAGAGGCTTTTCATATGGGAAACACATTCCACACAAGAGAATGTAATTTTATTTTTTCTCTTTTCTTGTAAGATTCTGTTTGTTCTAAACTTAGTGATAGTATTCCCTTGTTCATTTCAGGAAAATAAGGCTTTGAGGGCATTGAATGGAATAGTGAAACTTCAAGCGATTATTTGTGGAAGAGCAGTGAGAGGGACTAAGTGAGCAAACCGACTCAACAACAATGTGGCAAACAGATTCAGCTTTGGTAATAGTTCAGTTTTTGTCGTTACGTTTTGTTAGAGTGTTGCTTTGAACTGTGCAATGATGCGTTCATAGCTAGCACGCTGTTTACCCAGAAATATGTTAAACAAGCGCTAGTTTCCTTTTTAAAGGTTACTTTTGCGGAATCAACTAGAATATTCCAGGACTAATTGCTTTTATTTGTTTATTATGTGTATCTGGTTTGTATTAAATGCAGTAATAACTTTAAAGTAAAAGTAAACACTGAAATTCAAGACTTTAAAGTAAATGAAAGCAATAAAAAGCAGTAAATGTGCACTGAAAGTAATGCATAACGTAAAATAATTGCATGAAATTAAACTGGTACGCATACATACATTCCAAAGTTGCACTCGTCACTCATTATTGCACAGAGATTTGAGTTTGCTTGTGTTTTTGTAGAAAATGCGGACACTAAACTGTTCCTCTGGAACTTGCTTAAATAGTGAAAATAAAATAACTACTACTAACAGTCGACTGACTATCAGCCAACACGTGTCTTCGACATGCAATATCTTCCACTGTGAGGCTTCCACGCGTCCTGTGAAAACTGCTAAAAACTGTCTGAAACTGCTTCCTTTGACTTCTGATGCTTTCCGACCTCAAAGCTAAGCTTGGCAAAACATCTAAGTTTTTTGCTAATTTTAGTCGAACATGCATGGCAAACTTGCTAACTTTAGTCGAACCCTGGCAGTGATGGTCTTTCATAGTCGAACGGTAGTCTTGACTAAAAAAACATCTTAATCAGACTGCTTTGCCTTAGACTAGTTAATGATCTCATATACCTCAGAAACTATTTACCATTATTAGTAAGTCGAAATCCTAGGGTAACAAATTGCCCCCCAAGCGACTTCTTTCGACCGATTTCAAAAAAGAGAAAGATGGCGTTTCGTTTTCTTCTTAGGTTTCGACTTTTATTATCTTTTTATGCCATGATTACTTTGCACATCCCGATACACTAATTATTACCTAAATCCTAGGTAGTGGGCTATAACTGCTCCCCACTTTCTAAAACCAGTTTCCAAAGTGTTTTTGATGTGACCTTTGATTCAACAACTTCTTTTTTCCCACGATTTTACTAACGTCATTATAGCTCTATATATATATATGTGTTTCTTCTCTTTTTTCCTTTCTTCTCGTTTTCCTTTTCTTCTCAAACGTTTTCAGAGAGCTCTCTTCTTCTCTAACCTTCAAACACTTGTTTTCTTCTCTACATAACAATGGCTGCAATCACCGCTACGAATACCAACACCACCGTCTATGCTACAGGCTCTAACCCTTTAACAGCCATTATATCTCGCGAAGAAGAAGAGCAAGGGTTGGATTTCGTCACTCAACCCAAACTTACAGAAGCTAAAGCCATTATTTGGCAAAATCAAATGCTAATCCCTTTTCAGATTACTGATAAACTAGTAGCTTTCTCAGGGCCATTACCAGATCATCGTTCTCATCCAACACAAACCACCAATTTTTTCCCTTCGTTTCAAACTACAAAGCCTATAGCCTTTGATAAACCACGTCCTCTTGACCTGAAGTTCATGGATCCTACATTGAGGGTATTTCGTTCGACCCCAGCCCCTGGCAACAAAGAGTACCTGGCTTGGCTTAACAAAGTTCAAGCGAAGAAACAACAAAGATGGGAGGAATTGGGCATCTTCGACGCCATACAATTATCCAGAACTGGTCATAGGGTTTGTCCCCCTATGCTGCTTGCCTCGTTATTCTTCTGGGAAGGTTCGACCAACACCTTTCATCTTCCTTGTGGAATGATGACTCCCACTCTCTTCGACGTGGCTGCCATCATAGGGCTTTCGCCCTTGGGTGAGCTCTTCGACCTAACTCTTCCGACAGAAATAAATTTCAACTTCGCCAACGATACCATCACTAAATACATGCAGGATCATTATGACAAGTCCACAGAAGAAATCTCTGACGAAGAGCATGTTGCTTTCCTCACTTATTGGCTTTCATATTACCTGTTTTGTCCAGGGTCGGTTCAAATAGCTAAAGCTTACATACCCCTGGCTATCCAGATTAATGAAGGTCGAAAGGTCTCTTTAGGTAAGCTTCTACTTGCTTCTCTTTACCATAACTTGGGTAAAGCGTCTTTAAGGATCAAACGCCTTCATGAAACCCCAAAACAGCTGTCTTTGTCAGGACCCTACTGGCTTTTGCAACATTGGTTGAATGCCACCTTCGAGTCACATATTGGTTACACTGTTTCTCGATTTATTTTGGAAGTCATGTATGACAGGAGAGTCGAAGGTGTCAAGCTTGCCTTTCAAACACCCCAAGACGAATCTAACAGACCCAACCTTATCAAATATGCGAAGGTGTTTTCTAAATGTAAAACATTCATTGCTTCCATGGCTCCTTTCTCCAATCGATGCTTTGGGCCAACTTGGTTTAAAGCTATTTTCCCTGGAAACACTCCAACCCTTCGAGCTCAATTAAATGCTATTTGGGCTGCTTTTCTGACCCCAACACTCCTTTCTCATCGCATTGAGTCGACCGGTAAGTGTTATGGGTTTGTAGGTTATCAAACAAACCTGGTCTCTCGACAATTTGGTTTGAGCCAAATGCTGCCCAAAAGCCTGTACTCCCATGATGGTGACATTTGTTACTCTGGTCGACCGTTCACAGCCCGTCAACATCTTAACTGCTTAAAATTTCATAACAAACAATCCTTGGAACACCCCACCTTTACCTTTCAGAATTCTTACTTCACAACCAAAGAGTTTAGTGAGTGGTGGTCTGAATATTACCAACTGTATGATGGGGACTCCTTTGTTAAGAAACTGAATACGTGCTGGAAGATCAACTTACCATAAGTAAGTATTTTTTACATCTAGCTTAGTTTCCTTATTACAATGTGCAATGTTCTAATTTCATTCTTAGATCTTTCAGGGCCTGATCCTACCAATCAAGTCGAAGTCCCTGCTCCTAAACCAGGTCGAAAGCGTCCCAGTACGTCGAACACCACCACAACAAAGAAAAACAAAGCTATTAGAAAGGTATTTACCTTGACCTTTATTCTTTTATCAATACCACCTTAACCTTTGTTAATTGTCATTTTCTTTTTTTGTTTTTTTAGCTGGTAGTTCCTGCTGACTCAGACGAAACTACGTCTCCACCAAATCAGGAAAGTGAAATTTTTTCACGACCTCCGCTTCCGACTCCAACAAAGAAACGAAGGGTTGTTAAAAACATCCCTAAAGTGGTTGTCTAGCCCCAAACAGTTCCAACAATAATCCCTTCTTCGTCTCAAGTTCCTCCTGAGGTAACTTAGCATTATCTTTCAGTGTATTCCTTTCAACAGATTGTATTCTAACATGTTTCCTTCAAAACAGAATTCATCAACTGTCGACCATACTCAAGAGAAAATTGTCGAAGTTGCTGAAAAGATTCCTGAGGCTGCTTCTGATTCTAGCCTTCTTAGTCCTCCAAAAACTGATGCTTTTGGAAGTACTACAAATTCAGCCAACACTCCAGGTCGAAGTCGAACGGAGCCCCATGAGAATCCTATCATTGAAAAAGCTCAACCTGCAATAAAGAATGTCGAAACTGCTGACCATGCCTCTCGTCCAGAGCAAAATATCATTTCTCAGTCCAAATAACATCCTACTGTTGATGACACTAACTCCAACAGTTCTCTTAGTCAAGAGGAGATTCTGGACTTAAAGAAGACTAATCCTCTAGAAGCTCTCTTTCGACTTCAGAAGCTGTGGCCAAGTTCTCTTGATATTCCTGCTCAGTCGACTAATCCTGATGCTGAAATCGACGCTTCTCTTGTCGAGGCTATATGCCAACTAAAGGCCCACCTAAACGAACCTGAGTTTCTTGCTGTCCTTGAGAGTTCTGAACATCTTGGTGGAGAAATTCGCAAGTTATTAGACTCACTCATTAAAGCTTCTCTTCCAGCAGTTGTTGCTCAGTTCTTCTTTGATTTTGAGGCGTACTTCGACCAGCTCTGGAGAGACCTTATTACAAAGAAAAACATCACTCGACAAGCAAAGAACAAAGAGCGCGAAATGGAGAGGGAATGGGATGCCAGTGCAGCCTCGACTAAGAAGGTTGAAGAATTTCAGGAGAAAACCTTAAAGTTTTCTGACAAGAAAGGAGAAATCGACAACAAGATTGCTGACTATAAGGCCCAAATTGATGCTCTCAACAAGAATATTCACGATCTTGAACAAGAGAAAATTACTTTGGCTCAAACTGAGGAAATCCCTTCGCCTGAAACTGTTAATCAAGAGGTTTTGAAAGGACTTGGTCATGGTGAAAATGCTCTCAAATTGGAAAGTAGCATTCGACAACTCAGGCAAAACTTGTCTCGACTTGACTCTAAAATTGACTTTGAGTCGGCCAAGCTAGCCTATTTTAGGAACAACTTTCCCACTTTGTAATTTTTGTTTTCGACTGACCGTCCATGTACTTTCTAATGATCTTTTTTTAATGACTGGCTAAGTTTTCAGCCATTTTTAATATAATCTTTGGCTTTATTCTATTATGCGAATTTCCTGAAGTATAGGTTTATATTTTTTCAAATATTTGCCATTTATCCTCAAGACTCGACCATCTGAATTCAGTTCTTCAATTTCATATGCGTTGTTTGAAAATACTTGCAAAATTTTAAACGGCCCTTCCCAACTTGGGGACCATTTACCCAATAACTTGTCCCTTTGATCCATGGGTAGAATAACTTTCCACACATAATCACCTACCACAAATTTTTTCTCTTTTACTTTTTTATTGTAAGCTTTCGCCACTTTTTTCTTTTGTCTTATTAACCTATCCAATGCTATTAGTCGTTCTTCGTCTAACTCTACTAATTCATCTAACATCATACTCCAGTACTCCTCCTCGGTCGAAAGACTGTTTTGTCGTTGAATTCTAGCCGACTGTAGATGAATCTCTGCAGGCAACATAGCGTCATGCCCAAAGGTCAAACGAAATGGGGTAGTGTTTATTGCTTCCTTTGGTGATGTTCGACAAGCCCAAAGGATTTGGTCGAGTGTTTGATGCCAGTTTCTTGGTTTCCTCCCAACATGCTTTTTTATCAAGTTTATAATAACTTTATTAGCAGCTTCGACTTGACCATTAGCCTGAGCATAATAAGGAGTGGATGTTAGCAATTTAAATCCTGTCTCTGCTGTGAAAGCTTGCATCTTTCGACCAATAAAGACTGATCCCTGATCAGTAGTGATAGTTTCTGGGATCTCATATCTGTAAATAATATGTTTTTGTATAAAACTAATCACTGCTTCTTGATTAGCATTAACCAGGGGAATTGCTTCTATCCATTTAGTAAAATAATCTATTCCCACTAAAATGAATCTTTGTTGTTTAGAAGATGCAGGTTTGATTTCTCCTATTAAATCCAAAGCCCATCCTCTAAAAGGCCAAGGTTTGACAATAGCATGCAACTCACTAGCTGGGACATGTTGAATACCTGAAAATTTTTGGCACTCTTGGCACCCTCTTGCATATTCAATACAATCTTTTAACATTGTCGGCCAATATAAGCCTTGTCTAAACAACAACCACTTCATCTTATGGCCTGGCTGATGAGCTCCACAAACACCACTATGAACCTCTGACACAGCCAAATATGCTTCAGCTTCACTTAAGCATTTCAACAATACGCCTTCAGCTGTTTTCTTGTATAAGTAATTTCCCAATATCACATAGTTTAGAGCTCTGTATCTAATCTTTCGATCAGTTCCTCCGACTGGATTATTTAGGTACTGGACCAATGGGTTTCTCCAATCAGAAACTGTCATATTGTCGATGGCAAAAATTTCCAAGGCATGCAAATCTTCACTTTTAACATCTTCACTTTTAACTTTGTCTTCTACCCCCCCAAGTTTTGACGTCGACAATAGTTGGGTCAACACTTCATGAGTTTCCTTATCTTTGATATCGACCATATCTTCCAACTTACTTTTAGGAACTCTATAACCAGAAGCAATCTGTGCCAATTCATTGGCAATGTAATTATCAGATCTTGGTACATGCAAGATCTCAACATGTTCAAATTTCTCTAACAAGCGTACCACGATTGCATAATACACTATTAGATTTTCTTTGATGCATTTATACTCTTTCTTGATTTGACGAATCACAAGCTCAGAATCACCCCGAATTTCAACTCGCTTTGCCCCCAAGTCTATTAGGGCTTTCAAACCAGTTATCAAAGCTTCGTATTCGACTTCATTATTAGAGCATACATCCTTCATTTTATAGTGGAACTTGGTTGGAAGTCCTTGAGTAGAAATAATCAGGACTCCAATGCCTGATCCATTTTTATGACTAGAACCGTCAAAAAACAACTTCCAGTTAGTTTGATCGAATAGATTTGCAGATAGTTCAACTAACCCATGTTCGACTATAAAATCGGCCACAATTTGTCCTTTCATAGATTTGAAAGGAACATATGTTAAGGAGAACTCAGTTAACGCCAAGGCCCATTTACCAATTCGACTATACAAAATTGGTTTAGATAACATATGTTTAATAACATCAAAATGAGAGGACACATATACATCAACAGGCTTTATATATTGCTTAAGTTTATAACATGAGAAGTACAAGCATAAACATAATTTTTCAATATCATTATACCTAGTTTCAGCATCCACTAAGGTTCGACTTAGATAATATAAAGCTCTTTCGACGCCATTATCATCCTCTTGGGCTAACATACTCCCAATTGTCGAACCTGATGCAGCTATGTACAATTTCATACTTTTTGTCCTATTGGGGGGTAACAAAATAGGAGGCTTAGTTAAATAAGCTTTTATTTGGTCGAATGCATGTTGATGTTCTTGCTCCCATTTGAATTGATCTTGGTTCTTGAGCTTCACAAGTGGTGAAAAGATCTTCGTTTTGCCACTTAGATTTGAGATAAATCTCCTCAAGAAATTAATCTTCCCCAACAATGACTGGAGTTGTTTCTTTGTTTCTGGCGCCTTTAGCTCCAAGATTGCTTTCGTCTTATTCTGGTTTATCTCAATACCTTGTGAACCACGAAACCCAGTATATCCCATGCATGTACACCAAAAGCACATTTTAAAGGATTCATTTTTAGTCCATATTTCCTCATTCTTTCAAAAGACTGACGAAGATGGTCTAAGTGACCATTCTCAGAATTAGATTTTATTACAATATCATCAATATAAACCTGCATAAATTTGTCAATAAAATCATGAAACATGGAATTCATAGCTCGTTGGTACGTAGCTCCAGCATTTTTTAAACCAAAAGGCATTACTACCCATTCATATGTACCTAAAGCACCTGGGCATCGAAACGCCGTCTTAGCTACATCTTCGTCAGCTATAAAAATTTGGTTATATCCTGAATATCCATCTAATAGACTGAGATATTCAAATCCTGCTGCAGAATCGACTAACATCTCAGCAGCAGGCATGGGATATTCATCTTTAGGGGTAGCCTTATTTAAATCTCTGAAATCTATGCATATACTGTTAGAACAAGATTTGTTCTGATCAATTATCTTAGTTTTGATGATAACAATAATATGAATTTTGCTTAAGATAATATGGTACTCTAATCCAATGCAATTTCCTTTTCAGGAAATATATAAAGAGTATGCATAATTCAGCCCTCAGAAGCTTGGTCTCAAAGGGTTCAGCATGCAACATCAGAACATGGTCTGGCAAGACATCAGAAGATGGTCGAAGCAGAATCAGAACATAGGTCTATGGAAGCATCAGAAGAACATGAGATCAGAAGCACTGAAGTTCTGATGGTATCACGCTCAGAAGCACTTCAAGGTCAGAAGATCAAAGATGCTTTGCACCAAGCTGTTTGACTCTGATGATATTCAAACGTTGTATTCACAAACATCAGATCAGAAGGAAGTACAAGTGGCAAGCTACGCTGACTGACAAAAGGAACGTTAAAAGCTATTATAGGCAACGTCAGTAGACACAGCGTGAACAAGGCTCGAGGTAGTTGACAAAAGCGTATAACATTAAATGCGATGCTGTACGGAACACGCAAAGCATTAAATGCACTCAACGGTCATCTTCTCCAACGCCTATAAATATGAAGTTCTGATGAGAAGCAAGGTTAACGATTCTGAACAAAAAACAACTCATATTAACTTGCTGAAACTCTGTTCTACTCAAAGCTCAGAATCTTCATCTTCATCAAAGCTCACTACATTGCTGTTGTAATATATTAGTGAGATTAAGCTTAAACGTTAAGAGAAATATCACAGTTTGTGATTATAGCTTTTAAGAAGCAATTGTAATACTCTTAGAATTGATTACATTAAGTTGTAAGGAACTAGAGTGATCGTGTGGATCAGAATACTCTAGGAAGTCTTAGAGGTTATCTAAGCAGGTTGTAACTAGAGTGATCGTGTGGATCAGAATACTCTAGAAAAGTCTTAGAGGGTATCTAAGCAGTTGTTCCTGGAGTGATCAGTGTGTGATCAGAAGACTCTGGAAGACTTAGTTGCTGACTAAGTGGAGAACCATTGTAATCCGTGCGATTAGTGGATTAAATCCTCAGTTGAGGTAAATCATCTCTGCGGGGGTGGACTAGAGTAGTTTAGTTAACAAATAACCAGGATAAAAATAACTGTGCAATTTATTTTTATCTGTCAAGTTTTTAAAGCTACACTTATTCAAACCCCCCCTTTCTAAGTGTTTTTCTATCCTTCAATTGGCATCAGAGCGCCGGTTCTAAGGTGCAAGCACTTAACCGTGTTTAGAAAAGATTCAGGAAGAGAAAAACGCTTCAGTAAAAGATGGCTGATGAAACTGCAAAGTCTACACCTGCATCTACATCTGGCTCTGCTGAGCAACACAACGGTAACAATGGTTATACTAGACCGCCGGTATTTGATGGCGAAAACTTTGAATACTGGAAAGATAAACTGGAAAGTTACTTTCTTGGTCTAGATGGTGATCTATGGGATCTTCTGATGGATGGTTACAAACATCCAGTAAATGCCAGTGGCGTAAAGCTGACAAGGCAAGAAATGAATGATGATCAGAAGAAGCTTTTCAGGAATCATCATAAATGCAGAACTGTTTTGCTGAATGCTATCTCTCATGCTGAGTATGAGAAGATATCTAATAGGGAAACGGCCTATGACATATATGAGTCCTTGAAAATGACTCATGAAGGAAATGCTCAAGTCAAGGAGACTAAAGCTCTCGCTTTAATCCAGAAGTATGAAGCCTTCAAGATGGAGGATGATGAAGACATTGAAAAGATGTTTTCAAGATTTCAAACTCTTACTGCTGGATTGAGAGTTCTTGACAAGGGATACACCAAGGCTGATCACGTAAAGAAAATCATCAGAAGCTTACCCAGAAGATGGGGTCCTATGGTGACTGCATTCAAGATTGCAAAGAATCTGAATGAAGTTTCTCTGGAAGAGCTTATCAGTGCCTTGAGAAGCCATGAAATAGAGCTGGACGCAAACGAGCCTCAAAAGAAAGGTAAGTCTATTGCATTAAAATCCAATATCAAGAAATGCACTAACGCTTTTCAGGCTAGAGAAGAAGATCCTGAAGAATCAGAATCTGAAGAAGAAGATGAACTGTCCTTGATCTCCAGAAGGCTAAATCAACTCTGGAAGAACAAGCAAAGGAAGTTCAGAGGCGTCAGAAGTTCAAAGAAATTTGAACGTGGAGAATCTTCTGATGACAGAAGATTTGACAAGAAGAAGGTCATGTTCTATGAATGCAATGAGCCTGGACACTTCAAGAACGAATGTCCAAAACTTCAGAAGGAAAATCCCAAGAAGAAGTTTCATAAGAAGAAAGGTCTTATGGCAACCTGGGATGAGTCAGAAGATGATTCAGACTCTGAAGATGAGCAGGCTAACTGTGCGCTGATGGCGACAGAAGATGACGGATCAGAATCTACATCAGAATCAGATTCTGAAGAGGTATTTTCTGAACTTACTAGAGATGAGTTAGTTTCCGGTCTAACTGAACTTCTGGAATTCAAGTCTCAGATTAGTCTCAAATACAAAGAGCTGAAAAAGCTATTTGAATTTGAAACAAAGAAGCTTGAGTTGGAGAATTCTGAATTAAAAGAAAAACTTTTAAAATTATCCAATAATGTTGGATCTCCTTCTGATTCAGAAAAATCCACTCCTAGTCTAAACCATATTCTGAAAGAATATGATTTAAGTTTCAGGAAGTTCTTATCTAGAAGTATTGGCAGAAGTCAGCTAGCTTCTATGATATATGCTGTGTTTGGAAACAAAAGAGTCGGCATTGGTTTTGAGGGTGAAACCCCATACAAACTTGAACCTGTTGATGAAATGAAATTCACATACAAGCCATTGTATGATCAGTTCAAGTATGGCCACTCCCATGATATTAGGCACACTTCACATGCTCAAAGTTTTCACATAACACACACCAAAAAGCATGTGACACAACCTAGGAAATATCATGAAACTCACATTAAAAATTATCATGCTGTTCCTCCTATTTCTTACAATGTTAAACCCAAGTTCAATCAGAACTTGAGAAAATCTAACAAGAAAGGACCCAAGAAAATGTGGGTACCTAAGGATAAGATTATTCCTATTGCAGATATCCTTGGCTGCAAAAAGGACAAAGCACAACATGTCGTGGTACCTGGACTCTGGATGCTCACGACACATGACAGGAAGAAGGTCTATGTTCCAAGACCTGGTGCTTAAGTCTGGAGGAGAAGTCAAGTTTGGAGGAGATCAGAAGGGCAAGATAATTGGCTCTGGAACTATAAAGTCTGGTAACTCTCCTTCCATTTCTAATGTACTTCTTGTAGAAGGATTAACACATAACCTCTTATCTATCAGTCAATTGAGTGACAATGGCTATGATATAATCTTTAATCAAAAGTCTTGCAAGGCTGTAAATCAGAAGGATGGCTCAATCCTATTTACAGGCAAGAGGAAGAACAACATTTATAAGACAGATCTGCAAGATCTTATGAGTCAGAAGGTGACTTGTCTTATGTCTGTTTCTGAAGAGCAGTGGGTCTGGCACAGAAGATTAGGTCATGCTAGTTTGAGAAAGATTTCTCAGATTAACAAACTGGATCTTGTCAGAGGACTCCCTAATCTGAAATTCAAATCAGATGCTCTTTGTGAAGCATGTCAGAAGGGCAAGTTCTCCAAACCTGCATTCAAGTCCAAGAATGTTGTTTCCACCTCAAGGCCGTTAGAACTCTTGCACATTGATCTGTTTGGCCCAGTCAAAACAGCATCTGTCAGAGGAAAGAAATATGGATTAGTCATCGTAGATGATTATAGCCGCTGGACGTGGGTAAAATTCTTGAAACACAAGGATGAGTCTCATTCAGTGTTCTTTGATTTCTGCATTCAGATTCAATCTGAAAAAGAGTGTAAAATCATAAAGGTTAGAAGTGATCATGGTGGTGAATTTGAGAACAGATCCTTTGAAGAATTCTTCAAAGAAAATGGTATTGCCCATGATTTCTCTTGTCCTAGAACTCCACAGCAAAATGGAGTTGTAGAACGAAAGAATAGGACTCTGCAAGAAATGGCCAGAACCATGATCAATGAAACCAATATGGCTAAGCATTTCTGGGCAGAAGCAATAAACACTGCATGCTATATTCAGAATAGAATCTCTATCAGACCTATTCTAAATAAGACTCCTTATGAATTGTGGAAGAATAAAAAGCCCAACATTTCTTATTTCCATCCTTTTGGATGTGTATGCTTTATTCTGAACACTAAAGATCATCTTGGTAAGTTTGATTCCAAAGCACAAAAATGTTTCCTTCTTGGATATTCTGAACGCTCAAGAGGCTACAGAGTATACAATACTGAAACATTGATTGTAGAAGAATCAATCAATATCAGGTTTGATGATAAGCTTGGTTCTGAAAAACCAAAGCAGTTTGATAATTTTGCAGATTGGGATATTGATATATCAAAAGTTGCTGAGCCAAGAAGCAACGCATCAGAAGCAGAGCTTCTCAGAAGCAAAGAATCTGAAGATCAAGTATCAGCTTCTCTGGAGAATCTAAGCATTTCTGAAGAACCATCTGTCAGAAGATCATCCAGACTCATCTCTGATCATTCAGAAGATGTCATTCTTGGAAAGAAGGATGATCCAATCAGAACAAGAGCATTCCTTAAGAACAATACAGACTGTCAATTAGGTCTCGTATCTTTGATCGAGCCAACTTCTGTTGATCATGCTCTAGAAAATCCAGACTGGATAATTGCTATGCAAGAAGAACTGAATCAGTTTACAAGGAATGATGTTTGGGATCTTGTTCCTAGACCAGATGGATTCAATATAATCGGTACAAAATGGGTCTTCAGAAACAAGCTCAGTGAGAAAGGTGAAGTGGTAAGGAACAAAGCCAGACTGGTGGCTCAGGGTTATAGTCAGCAAGAAGGGATTGACTATACAGAAACCTTTGCACCACTGGCCAGGTTAGAATCTATTCGTCTATTAATTTCATTTGCCACTCAACATAACATCACTCTCTATCAGATGGATGTTAAGAGTGCCTTCTTAAATGGTTATATAGATGAAGAAGTTTATGTCCATCAACCTCCTGGTTTTGAAGACTCTATGTCTCCTAATCATGTTTTTAAACTAAAGAAATCGTTGTATGGATTGAAACAAGCTCCTAGAGCTTGGTATGAACGTTTAAGTTCTTTCCTTCTGGATAATGGTTTCACTAGAGGAAAAGTGGACACTACTCTCTTTTGTAAAACCTTTAAAAGGGATATTTTAATTTGTCAAATATATGTAGATGATATTATTTTTGGAACATCTAATGCTACACTTGGAAAGGAGTTTGCTGAGTCTATGCAGGCTGAGTTTGAAATAAGCATGATGGGAGAACTCAAGTATTTCCTTGGAATACAAATAAATCAAACATCAGAAGGAACGTATGTTCACCAAACCAAGTATGTGAAGGAACTTCTGAAGAAGTTTAATCTTCTAGACTGCAAAGAAGCCAAAACTCCTATGCATCCAACATGCATCCTAGGTAAGGATGAGGTAAGTAAGAAGGTAGATCAGAAGTTATACAGAGGTATGATTGGATCTCTTCTATATTTGACTGCTTCTAGACCTGACATTCTGTTCAGTGTTTGTTTGTGTGCTAGATTCCAATCAGATCCTAGAGAATCTCATTTAACTGCTGTTAAGAGAATTCTAAGGTATCTGAAAGGTACTACTAATGTTGGCTTAGTTTACAGAAAATCTAAAGAATACAACTTAGTAGGATTCTGCGATGCTGACTATGCTGGAGACAGAATTGAAAGAAAGAGTACTTCAGGAAGTTGCCAATTTCTTGGAAGTCATTTGATCTCCTGGTATAGCAAGAAGCAAGCAACTATTGCTCTATCAACAACAGAAGCAGAATATGTCGCTGCTGCTGGTTGCAGTACACAGATGCTCTGGATGAAGAGTCAGTTAGAAGATTATCAGATATATGAGAGTAACATTCCTATATTCTGTGATAATACTTCTGCTATATGTTTATCTAAGAATCCTATTCTTCATTCAAAGGCTAAACATATTGAGATTAAACATCATTTCATAAGGGACTATGTTCAGAAGGGTGTTATATCTTTAAACTTTGTTGATACAGACCATCAATGGGCTGATATCTTTACAAAACCCCTGGCTGAAGATAGGTTTAAGTTCATTCTGAAGAACATCAGTATGGATTTATGCCCAGAATGAGAAGATGAGAAGTTCTTATGTATGAGTATCTTCTGAAATGAAAGTGGATTATTTTTTTTTTTAATCAGAAGTTCTGATTGAAATCTTTTAGAAATTATGATTCGGTTATTACTAACGTTTCAGTGTCTAAGTTGATTCAGAACCTCTTTTAAAGCAAAACAGCTGTAACGTTTTATCTCGGGATGGTAAACCTGTCGTTACTGTTCATGGATAAGCGCGCGTGCAGTTGAAGGGACGCCGACCATAGGTAACTGTGCTAGTCACCTCATTTGTCTTTATTATCTCTCCTCATGTCACGTAACATTAAATGCTATCCATCATTTGTTTCATTTCATTTTCTTTTAAATACTCTTCAAACGCCTCTCCTTCCCTCTTATATTTTCTCTATTACACTCTGTTTTTGTTTTCCTTCTCTATCTCTTTGCATTCCTCATCAAGTTTTTTTCTCTCTCTTGCTCAAACAAAGTTTTTTTAAAAATCCTAGTTCAAACCTAGCGTTCACCTTGAATCCTTTGTCTGGATCTCTTAATCATGCTCTAAGCCTGTTGAAGATCTATGACTCAAAGGCGGCAGATCTCTGCATATCTCGGGATGGCTCTCCTAATACCTCTCAAGTCAGACCTCTTCTTTGATGTTGTTATCAACTTTCACCCAAAGACAGAAGACTTTCTTGAGTTATGGGAAGAGGTTAAGAATGATATTCTTAACTTCTATGTTAAGGGAAAGCCCCGTTTGCAACAGCAGTTTTCTGTCTGTGAACTGTCCCTCTCTTCCTCTTTGGTCTCTGGGATCTCTCCTACAGTGGAGGTTCTAGTCTGGAAGACAAGAAGCCCACCGGGATTCTTGATGGGTTGACACAGAGTGTGTCTTGCTAGGGTTTTGTTTTTAATTTTTGTAGTCATTTCCTCTTGGGATGACTTTTTATGTATTTGCTAGGAATGTTTCTCATCTTGTTAAACATAGGAACCTTTTGTAATATCTTTTGATTATCAATGAAAAGTTTCTTTGTTTTTACATTCCAGTGATTTTATTTGTCGTTTTATTCATCTGAATCGTTTGAAATATGCTTTTTGATGTTATGACAAAAAGGGGGAGAATATAAATGATAAATGATTTGATTAATCTATCAGTTGCTGGGTAAAGCTCCCACACATTTACTAACAAGAACTGCAAGTTCTATATGGTTTAAGTGTTTTGCAGGTATAAAGAAGTGAAGAGAATCTTCAAAGCAAACACAAGAAGCAAAACCATAAGAAGTGTTATTCTGTAAAAAGAATAAGCTCATGGAAACTGAAGCAAGCTGAGTGCTGTCAAGCTTCAGAAATCAGAAGCAAGAAAGAAGAATGAATCAGAAGCACTGATAATAGAATTTGATCCATATTTGTCTATTTGCTCTGACAAAATTCTATTTGCTCTGATACATTATTTTAGCCTATATGGCTCTGATACATATCATGTGTTCGAATATACATTTTATGTTCTGACTCGTTCATGCTGACTTTTGTCGTTTAGTTTTTGTTCTGTAACATTTCAGGATGTAGAGATGCTCTGATGATGCTCTGGTACATTCAACAATGTTTTGATACAAATCTAGCATGAAGTGATGATGGTAGAAATTCAAAGCTCTGAAGCTATCCGAGGGAAGCAGAAATCAGAAGCTGTGAATGTTTTAAAGATCCAGAAAACTCAAGTTCTGAAGCTGTCCTAAATGGAAGCAGAAATCAGAAGCTGTGAATGTTCTGAAGATCAAAGAAATTCAAGTTCTGAAGCTGTCCTAAATGGAAGCAGAAATCAGAAGCTGTGAATGTTCTGAAGATCGAAGAAATTCAAGTTCTGAAGCTGTCCTAGATGGAAGCAGGAATCAGAAGCTGTGAGTGTTCTAGGGATCTAAAGAAATTCTAGTTCTGAAGCTGTCCAATGGAAGCAGAAGTCAGAAGCTATGAATTCTCTAAAGACAGAAGCTTATGTGATCGTCTCTACCGAAATAATCAGGGAAGTCTTTTATTAAAGTTCTTCGAGTATTTATTTCAGGGGGAGATTATTTATCTCAGGGGGAGATTGTTAATCTCAGGGGGAGACATATTCATATGCTTATGCTATAGCTGTGTAATTTGTCTTTTTCCGTCTGCTCTTTCTGATCGCAAATTCATATCATTTATATATGTTTTTGTCATCATCAAAAAGGGGGAGATTGTTAGAACAAGATTTGTTCTGATCAATTATCTTAGTTTTGATGATAACAATAATATGAATTTTGCTTAAGATAATATGGTACTCTAATCCAATGCAATTTCCTTTTCAGGAAATATATAAAGAGTATGCATAATTCAGCGCTCAGAAGCTTTGTCTCAAAGGGTTCAGCATGCAACATCAGAACATGGTCTGGCAAGACATCAGAAGATGGTCGAAGCAGAATCAGAACATGGGTCTATGGAAGCATCAGAAGAACATGAGATCAGAAGCACTGAAGTTCTGATGGTATCACGCTCAGAAGCACTTCAAGGTCAGAAGATCAGAAGATGCTTTGCACCAAGCTGTTTGACTCTGATGATATTCAAACGTTGTATTCACAAACATCAGATCAGAAGGAAGTACAAGTGGCAAGCTACGCTGACTGACAAAAGGAACGTTAAAAGTTATTATAGGCAACGTCAGTAGACACAGCGTGAACAAGGCTCGAGGTAGTTGACAAAAGCGTATAACATTAAATGCGATGCTGTACGGAACACGCAAAGCATTAAATGCACTCAACGGTCATCTTCTCCAACGCCTATAAATATGAAGTTCTGATGAGAAGCAAGGTTAACGATTCTGAACAAAAAACAACTCATATTAACTTGCTGAAACTCTGTTCTACTCAAAGCTCAGAATCTTCATCTTCATCAAAGCTCACTACATTGCTGTTGTAATATATTAGTGAGATTAAGCTTAAACGTTAAGAGAAATATCATAGTTTGTGATTATAGCTTTTAAGAAGCAATTGTAATACTCTTAGAATTGATTACATTAAGTTGTAAGGAACTAGAGTGATCGTGTGGATCAGAATACTCTAGGAAGTCTTAGAGGTTATCTAAGCAGGTTGTAACTAGAGTGATCGTGTGGATCAGAATACTCTAGAAAAGTCTTAGAGGGTATCTAAGCAGTTGTTCCTGGAGTGATCAGTGTGTGATCAGAAGACTCTGGAAGACTTAGTTGCTGACTAAGTGGAGAACCATTGTAATCCGTGCGATTAGTGGATTAAATCCTCAGTTGAGGTAAATCATCTCTGCGGGGGTGGACTGGAGTAGTTTAGTTAACAACGAACCAGGATAAAAATAACTGTGCAATTTATTTTTATCTGTCAAGTTTTTAAAGCAACACTTATTCAAACCCCCCCTTTCTAAGTGTTTTTCTATCCTTCATATACGAAGGCTACCATTTTTCTTTATTACAGGCACTATATTAGCTAACCATTCGACATACCTCGCAGTTCGAATAAATTTGCTTCTCAGCAATCTTTCAATTTCTACTTTGATCTTTTCCATAACCTCTGGCGCAAATCTTCGAGGAAGTTGCTTGATAGGTTTCTTTCTTGGGTTTAACGGTAATTGATGTTCTACCACACTTCGACTTAAACCAGGCATTTCATTGTAATCCCATGCAAAACAATCTTTATATTCTTTCAAAAGTCGAATCAATTCGGTCTTTAGATCACTTGTAAGTTTTGTACTAACATAAGTAGGTCTTTTAGTGACTCCATCACCCAAGTCAATTTCTTCAAGAGGATCTTGAGCCTGCATTCTTTTTAGTGTTCCTAACGGATCCATCTCGAAGCCTAGAGGTTCGTCACCGTATATCCCATCAAATCTTTCGACTTGGTGATCGACTTCTTGATTGTTTTCACTTTTTACCATCATGGCCTCAATAGCCATGTTTTTCTCCAGTTCGGCTTCTAAAGCCGTTTTTTCCTTGTTTTCGGCCAAATAAGTCGTTATTCGAGCCAGGTATTCTGACTCAGTGGTCATCATCTTTGACTGTTGTCCTCTTCTCTGGAGGACTTTCATTATTCAATGGTTCATTGGGATCTTCCTTATTCCAAATGAAACCATAATTTGGGTCCAAGTTCAGATACTTAGACACACTTTCATCAGAAGAATACACCTCTTCTGCTTTGTAGCAAGGGGCTACATTTGCTAGATGCTGGTCGAAATGCCTGCCACCACTCTCAGTTTTATAATAGCTTTGGTCAGCCTCAACATTTTCAACTATACCATCTGGCCTCCAAATAGCCACACGTTGATGCAAAGTAGAAGGAACTGCCCCTATGCCATGGATCCATTCTCGACCTAGGAGTAATTTAAAATTAGCTTGAGATGCAATCACCATAAAGATGGTTGACCTAACAGTCGAACCTACAGCCAATTTTACCTGAATCACTCCAAGTATTCCACTTGTCTTGCCTTCATTATTAGACAGCACCATCTTATGGGGCCTTAAATCTTTGTCAGATTTACCCACTTTCTGAAGCGAAGAATAGGGCATTAAGTTTACAGCAGCTCCACCATCAACAAACACTTTGTTTATAGGAACACCATCCACCTTTGCCCTTATGAATAAAGGCTTCAAATGATACATCATTCCTCGACCTGGCTTCTCAAACACAGCCTTTTGTTCTTCCACTACTCCTTTTCCCATTACATAATAACAAACAGGTGTTTCCCCCACATTTTCGTCTGGAAGAAAATCATCTTCATTCTCAGATACCTCAGATATTCTGCCGAACTCTGCTGGAAGCACATATACGATTCCACAGTCAATTAACAACTCATCTGACTCTATGTCAAAGTTGTCGTCGACCTCTTCGTCCGACAGTGGAGAATACTCAGGCTCTTTTCCTGTATTGAGAGTCGGAGCATCATCGTCAACTAGTTCTTTGATGAGTTTCTTTCCCAGTATCATCCCTGCAGCCAGTCTCTCCTTTGCCACTTTGGCTTGTTCTTCAGTCAATTTCCTCTGAAAAGGTTTTGGCTGATAATGAGAAAAACCTGCCTGCATCATCTTCGAGCTTTCCTGCCCATTCTTATGGCTTCTCTGATAACGCCTCCACTGCGTTCGAGTCATAGGATTCTTTCCTTTGTAGTTTGGAGATATGTAATCTTTCCTCTTAGATCCACTATCAGTCTAAGAGCCTTCAGCATTTTCTCCAACACCTTGGATCTTCCATTCTGGACGTTTGCCTCCTCTGAAGTTAATGGGTTTCACCCACTTATCCTCAGGGACATTCATCTTAGGGCGAAAAGTTTTTGGCCTTTTGAATAGCTTCCTGTACTCTCCAGCTCTTCGACCACTGTTTTCCCCTGTATACATGAATTGACGATTCTTACCTCGACGAGGGTCGAACCTCACTTTGTTTGCAGAATCAACATTGAAAACAGCATCACATCTTGGACATAATCCAACTTGAGAGTTGTTGTTGTGACACCTCTCAAGGAATTTCAGGAGGCTTTCTCTTGGTTCAGGATACACCATGCTCAAGACTTTGCCATCAGTAGCACCGTCTTTCTTTTCGCCGAAACCATCAGTAGTCTCGACCATCATCACATCAGCAAGCTCAGTATAGTGAGCTTCTTCGACCTGCAAGGGGTCAGTATCAATTTGCATTGATGACTTTGGTTTTTCTCCAAACTGTAGCCTTCCTTATTTCAGAGCTTTTTGCACCAAATCCCTGAAAAGGACACATTGAGAAGTCTTATGACCCAAGAAATTAAGAAATTTACAAAATCCTCTTTTTTTCTTTTGTTCAAGAGGAGGATTCTTAAGTTCTGGGGGTACTATAATTTTCCCGTCAGTTACCAACAAATCAAATATCTCATCACATTTTGTTATATCAAATGAATACGTTTTACTAGAAAATTTTTCATTTTTACTTTCGATCGGATTTTTATCTTTTTAGGGCTTGAGTAATTTACAGATATATGGTGGTCCTGGCTTCAATTCAGCCACATTAACCTCTCCCTCCTCGTATTCACTATCACTATCAGAGTCAAACTCATTTGTAGTAAAATAAGCTATCTTTTCTTTCTTATGATATTTACTAACTCTGGATTTTTCAGCTTTTAGCCTTTCGACTTGACGTACCCTGTCTTCCAGTTGTGCCATATTCCTTAAATGTTGGGTATCTAATTTCTTCCTTATGGAATAATCTAACCCACCTGCAGCCATTTCGACTAACTCATGTTCAGGAATTTGTGTGAAACATCTAGCTTTAAATAACCTAAAACGATTTAGATAGTCATCGACCATTTCTGTACCCTTTCTCCTAACTCCAGCTAATTCTTTCAAACTAATCTTCGACTGTCCCATATAAAACTGCTCATGGAACAATCGTTCTAACTGGTTCCATGAAAACAAAGATTGTGGAGGTAAGGTCGTGAACCAAGTAAAAGCATTTTTTGTTAAAGAACTTGGGAAATATTTCATCTTTAAATTCTCATTGTTTGCTAATTCTCCAGCCTCTGTTTGGAACCTAGCAATATGTTCGACTGTCGATTCGCCAGTCTCACCAGCAAATTTGGTAAATTTTGGGATTTTCCAACCCCTAGGCAATTCTGTTTGCCTGACATACTCTGACAACGGGGAAACAAAATTAGGTCTATGTAAACCTACATTTATTCCATTTTGAACTAAAATTTGTTCGACCACATTGGAAATATTATTGTGTCCAACATTGACATCTTGCTTGATATTTCTAAGAACCTGATCAGCATCTTGATGCCGTTGTACTACTCTAGGGATCTCTTGTTCAATTTGGTCCCCATGTCTCGTAGGTTCGACTACTCTTACGTTCGACCCTTGTGGCGTCAAAAGGTTTGGTTGTGGGGGCGCTCCAAAGAAATCTGCTATTCTGGCCATTTGTCCAGCCAATATTTCATAACTTTGGTTCGTATTGTTTATCATGGGAGTAAAAACAGTTCCCATTTGTTGAGTAAGGGCATTCACCATTTCATGGTTGCTTTCGTTTATCTGCTGTCGGATTGACAACATTGACGTAGTGTTGGCTGGAGATTTCGTTTGGGAAGATTAACCTTCGAAAGTTTGAGTTCGAAGAATGATGGTTACTGAAGACCATCTTTGAAGATTTAAGAATGGCTACTGACGGCCATGTTTCAAGAGAGATGTCTAAGTTGGAACGAAAGAGAGGAGTGTTAATGCTAGCACAAAAGGCACTTTTTGCCAAGACTTAGACAATTCGCGAAAAATTGCATGAAGTACTGAAGCTTAGTGTATTTCCGCATCAATTTCGAATATAGCTATACTGCCACGCGTCGAAAAGGACTCGAGCGGGAAGATTTGAATTGCGAAACGGTTTCCATAAACTGCACATCGACAGATGGCGTCCCCAGGGTTCTCGTGGATAACGTGGCATTAGATTATTGTACGACCGTTAGGGTCGAATTTAGTATAAATAGGAGTCTTAATGATAGGATTTCGTGTGTTCATTTTGTAAAAATTACTCACATATCGCTCAAGTATCAAGTGTTAAGAGAAAGAGTTTGCTGAGAAATGTATGTATGACACCACCAATTTGAATACATGTGTATTTACTTTTATCAAATGTCTTTTAATTTCTTTACTTCTCTTTCCCTGTTTATGCTTTTACCTTCAAAGTCATTTAATTTCCATGCACTTTAATTTTCTTGCAATTTACATTCTTGCACGTTAATTCTCTTGCAATTTACAATTTCGCAATTTACATGTTTTCTTTTATTACGATTTATGTTTCGAAATTACACTAACTTATGCAATTAGCGTTGTATCGAATGATTAACCATTTGAACATAAGTTTCTTGAAATCTAAACAAACAGGTATGAACCAAATCACATCAATAAACCTTTTGTTTGACTATGTCCTAGGATCAATCTAGTCGATCCTGCGAGTAACCAAATCATATTTATTATAGTTTGGAAGACTAGCGGTTGTTTACCGGAAATCACCGTAAACAAATTGGCACGACCAGTGGGACAGTGTCAAACTAAGTGTTATTAATTGATTGTTTTGTTTTGTCTAGAAATTGTCAAGACCTTGTATGAACCTGTTAGCTGAAGATTTCGTTTTATATTGTCCTTCGAAGGAGTTGAGAATCGAAGGAAAGATGGTTACTGATGGCCATCCCTTAAAAAAGTGAAAGAATGGCTACTGATGGTCATGCCTCAAAGATACAGACTTCTAAGTTCGTTGAAGATAGTGAACACTGAAAGACTAATGAAAGCATATGTCTTCGGGACTTAGACAAAATTTATAAAGTATATATTTAAATGTTACTACTTAGCGTGTTTTCATAGTGTTTTTACACTGCCACGCGTCGAAGATGGACTCAGGCGGGAAGATTTGAAATTCGAAGACGGTTTCGTAACCGTTCAAATACATATGGCTTCGCTGGAAGTTCTGATGAGAAACGTGGCAGCAGATTAGTGTAGGACCGTTAAGGTCGAAACTAGTATAAATAGGAGTTTTAATGTTAGGATTCCGTGTGTTCATTTTGTACAAATCACTCACATATTTACTCAAGTATCAAGTGTTACGAGAAAGAGTTCGCTGAGAAAATGTACGTATGACACCACCATTTTAATACATGTGTATTGTATTTCATTTTCGAATACATTTCTGAATTACTGCATTTCATTTATTTCTTGTCATTTACATTCCTGTATCTTTATTTTACTTCCGAATTTACTTTCATGATCATTTACTTTTAAAGTCTTTAATGTTTCTGCAGTTTAAGATTCTTTATGTTTTAACAATCTTTAAGTTTCATATGTTATGTTATTTATCTTTCTTGTCGAAGTTATAATTACATATAACGAAGCAATTACCAAGATTCTTGAATCGAACAATACTCATTGAAGAGGACAAATTACGAATATGATTCAAATGAACATTGATAACAATCTTCTTGACTATGTGTCCTAGGATCAATCTAGTCGATCCTGCAAGTAACCAAATCATATTTATTATAGTTTGGAAGACTAGCGGTTGTTTACCGGAAATCACCGTAAACAAATTGGCACGCCCAGTGGGACAGTGTCACGCGGATTGTTTTAATCAATTGTTTTGTTTTTGTCTAGACAATATCAAGACCTTGTATGAACCTTAGGAACGGTAAATTAAAAGACAGTGCACAACCGATTCCCAAACGAAGGTACAACAGGAAAATGGCTGTTACGGCCAGTGCAGGGGGTAATCAAGATCCCCCACAAGGTTCGGGATCAGGAGCGGCAAATTCGACTTCTACTCAAGAAGCACGAGATGCAACGGGTCCAAATGGATCGAGACCTGCAGATAATTCCCAGACTATGCCTGAAAATAATACAGCACCCTCAGGGACTGTTCCAGTTTCAGTGTCGACAACCGCACCCTCATCCACAAGTGCAGAGGACGTATTGTTTGCCTCGACAAATGCTGCAAACAATTTATTTGGTCAAGGTACAAACTCCGCTTTCGAATGGAGACCAAATAATCCATACGGAATGCCATACCCACATGGAACAGGCGTACGAGGGGCAGGACATATATATCCCCCAACTAACAATGCGGCATTTTCACCAAATGTTAGTTCAGTGGGTCGAAGTGCACATAACACTGGTTTCTCTACCCAGATGCCTCACTTTACCACAAATAACCAAGCAGCATTTCGACAAGAAATGGATGCAAGCAACCATGATATGGTGGGGGTTTTGGCCAGAGAACTAACTTCAGTCTTGAACCCACTAATGGCAAATGTTACTACGACAAATAGAGAAAACATGGAAATTTTCCAAAAGATATCATCGCAAATGAATCGAATGGCAGAATTCATGGGAGTACCACCGCCTAAAAGGAAAGACAAGCAGCCTGTGAACCAAGAAGAGAGGCCTATTTTGGAACGTGTGCAAGATATGGTTCCCCCACCTAGGACGGTTCCTAGGGATGCAGGCCCCTCACGAAGGACGGAGTCGTTCGAAAAGACTCCGGTAATTAACTTGGAGGATTCAAGTCAAAGGACCGTCCCCTTTCGACAAGAAATGGAGGAAGAACGACCCAGATTGAGGATTTTGGGTAGGGACGATCATCCAGATGAGATTGTCCAAAGAGTCAGAAGAGAAAATCTGGCTACAGAAAATAATTTAACTGCCATGATAGAAAGGGTTATGGCCAATAATGGCCTTAGTACTGGACTCAGACGTCCAAATTATACATCCCCTATATCAGATTATATCATGCAAACAGAATTGCCTAGGGGAACTAAGGTTCCTAAATTCACAAAATTTTCTGGCGAAACTAATGAGTCAACTGTGGAACATATTGCTAGATATTTAACAGAAGCAGGAGACTTAGCGGGAAACGAAGATCTAAGGATTAAATATTTTCCTAGTTCGCTGACAAAAAATGCGTTTATTTGGTTCACTACTCTGCCACCAAATTCGATAGACGCATGGGCATACTTAGAAAGGTTGTTCCACGAGCAGTTCTACATGGGTCAAACTAAGATAAGTCTGAAAGAATTGGCCAGTGTTAAAAGAAAATTCGCAGAAACAATTGATGACTACT